>NC_047118.1:25276829-25576829 GCF_902500255.1 Thalassophryne amazonica | reverse complement strand
AAATACCTCGCAAAAATCACTTGACAGCACGGCTGGGCGAGGTTACCACCAGCGCTCACAGGACAGCGCCTCTGCTAAATAAGCGCTACCCGCAGCAGCACCACGTGACACAAACACGTCAGAGCAGAGAGATGAATGTAGGCGCGCTTCATGGATTGAACCATTTGCCCAAGAAGGGGAGATGATCAAATTACTGTGTTCTTGTAATACATATTTTTCCATAATGCTTGAAATAGGTTGTTTAAAAAATAGTAGTATAGAAGCATATATATGTATATATTTTTAGGGGTGCTTAAAATATATTTAGGGGTGCTTGAGCATCCCTAAAAATAGGCTAACTCCACCCCTGATTGTGACAGTAAAGACGCAGGCCTATAGTTAGTAAAAAAGATGCTTGTCACCAGATTTGAATAAAGGTATCACTTTTGCTGCTTTCATACCATAGCAATGAAAGGACAGGTTGTGCTGGGCTGGAATTGAGCCCAATGGCAAAACGTACAAAGGATATAGAATAGGCCCAAGAATCAAACCCTGCGGCACTCCACAACACAGGGGAGAAGTTGATGAAGAGAGGTCACCAATCATAATAGAAAAACTCCTTTTGGCCATATAAGATGTTCTAACCAGGAAACAAATACTGTGTGATCTACAGTATCAAAGGCTTCTGTGAGGTCCAACAGAACCAGCACAGCAGGATTCCCTGTATCCAATGACAGAGTCATGTCATTTATCTAATTCCAGATTGGAATTTTTCAAAAATGTGACTGTCTTCTAAAAATGATTGTAACTGTATAAACACAACCCTTTCTAAAACCTTTTGTTTGGCCAGTTTTTGAAATATTTTGTCCTTTTATCTGCTTTTTTGACACCCTCCCCCACACACACTTTTATCCAGTGGCGGTCATAGAGTGATTTACTCCCCGGGCGAAACCCCCTGCGTGCCCCCCCCCCCCCGCGCACACTAACGTGGCCACCACCTCCGCCCCACCACCCATGAAAACACTAACTTCATCCAGAACACCCACAATCCCACAAATTAACTCACAACAGCTATTTTCAAGAACAAATTTCCGGTTTTAATGACTACTGCAATAACAAACACAAAGAAATTGGCACAGTCTAATGTGTCATCATCCATGGACTTATCTGCAATGATCACCTCAAAAGTTTGCAGGAGGCATCATAATTGTTTGCCACAGTGCTCACTATCCGTGATGTGAAATTCCATCGAGTAGGAGCATTTCTGGGCAACCTTGAGCAGCCTGCAGACTCAAGAAAAGACATCCTCTTTATGGATTTTGAGAAAAATGTGGCAAACCCAAGAGTGATGCAAAAATATTCTGCACTCAGATAAGCATTTAGCCCCCTGAGACAGAACCAGATTCAGTCTGTGTGCATAGCAATGCACAAACATTGCACTGGGGGCTGTTGCTTTAACTTTTGACTGCAAACCATTGAGAGCTGAAGCCATGACAGCAGCCATGGCTTCTTCGTACGGAAGACTATCAAATGGCTTCGCCAAAATCCGGTCCACAACATTCAAATTGTTTGCCATTATGTCCAGCTTGCTACCTAGCTAGCTCGCTAGCTGGGACTGGCAGCGAGGCTAGTGTGAAGTGTGTCACCTTGAGTGCTTCGTGACGGTGGAGGAGCTCAGCAGCACCCGTTGTTCAGTCGGGACAGAAACTGCAATAGAAGTCAGAAAGAGTGATAGAAATCAGTCTCCAAACACAAGCAGCTACAAAAAACACACCAGAAATAGAAGCTCGATTTGTCGCTAGTAGTTTTAACAAAGAAAATGCCGCTAAGAGGATTAGGAAAGTCTCCGGTTCAACTCAGAACAGAATGAAAATTTAAAAATGCTCCCACGGATGTTTACACCAAAAGATCGCTGATTCGCTCATTTCGCTGTCAATCAAAAAGGGATTCAGCCTCAGACAGATCATCCAATCATCATGCAGAAGCTGAGCGTCCGGGCCAGCCGAGGCCAGCCCACTGCCCCATAGACCCCCAGACACGCGGAGCGTCCGATGGGCGGGACAAAGCCCAGCATTTATCCAATGACTCGTCTCGTTTTGCTGCATGCTTTGAGTCACTATTGAAGTCTGTGGACGCTCAGCGTCCGCACTGTTTAAAGCACTGTGAAGCTGCGGGAATGAGTGAGGGGAAAGCCGCGTCGTTATCAGTGATAACGAACAAAAGTCAGGACAACCCCCCCCACCCCGTTTTTTTTTTTTTGACCGAGCACCCCCCCCCCCCACCCCCACCCCCCACGATGCCGCCCCAGGCGGCTGCCTGGTCGGCCCGCCTCCAGGACCACCCCTGCTTTTATCAAATATATTTTGTTGATGATAACTGTGTGGAGTTTTACCTCTGAAGTCTTTAATTTGGCAACTTCAGTGAGACAAGGAGAAATGATGATCTTTGAACCCTGGACTTTATTGCTGCATGACCTTATTTTATGTTTAGAAAAACAAATAAACAGACAAATAAGCAGTCATCAAACTGCAATAATAATAATAATAATAATAATAAAACTGCTTCCATCGATGAAAAAATTTGTCCAAAACCATTTTCCCACTCAACGAAAAGCTGCAAATGTATGTCATATCTACATACAAATATAGTGCAGAAAATGACTCGGGGGCAGCAGAAGATTAGAAATATGATGATAAGAAGGACAGTTTGACAATAACCTGAAACACATTAAACACACACTGAAAGAAACACAAGAAGCCACATCTGTTTTTTATAGAATGATGGTTGTATCTCTCTCTCTCTCTCTCTATTTCTCTCTCTCTCGCACACGCACACACACACACACACACACACACACACACACACACACACACACACACACACACAATAGACTTAAAACATTTAAATCTGACATGTATACAATAAGTTAATATTTAGTGGAATAGAAGAAGCTGATTGTCTTCACTGGTGTCTCGTGTGGACAGTTTTCTCCCTGATACACAGAAAGATGAAGAACAGTGCAGAAATATTTCAAGGCCAATATATCACTGTCATTACAAATTACAAATAATTACAAATAATTCATATGAAGTTTTCATGTGTTAGTTGTGACTGAAATGTGTGTGAAATCCTCTTTATTTCTTCATGATTTTCATGATTGTCAAACTGACTTTTGGTCATTTAGCATTTTAATTTTTATTGTGCATTCTGACTGACATATTTTGTTTTGCTGTTTGAAAAAACAAATATGACTTTCTGTCTAATCTGTAGTAAAAAAAAAAGGATGAGCCAAAAATACAACACTTTACTGTTGTGAAAAACGCACAACGAGAATACAGACAAATGCAGAATTTGGATCAAAATCAAACTGTACAAGGTGATGTGTGGGTAGCTCGAGGATAGAAGACGTCTGTCCCGAGAAGAACCGGATCCCACACGATTTCCACTGCCACCGAACCCGAAGGATACTGGAGCCGCCAAGTCCCGAGTCCCCAGGTGGTCACCGTCTCCGACTGTCAGATCTGGTACTGCTGGCAGAAGAACAGATGTGATGAGTGTGTGACAATACACTCAGTAAACAGTCAGCAATCTAATATTCATGGTGGGAAACAACACCTTCACCTTTAACACAGAACACAGGTAAGCACAGCCAAAGAGCTACTTAGCGTTTTGACGTGAGGGTGAAGAACGTCACTTTCACGGAACCACAAAACGCTGCACCCAGCAGACAGCAGCTATAGCAACTCCTGCAAACACTCAGAAAGGAATTATGTGTGTAACGGCACAGTCAAAACGGCTGAGAATTTACCATAGAGGTAGACGATATCTCGGCGACGAGGTGGAGATGTCGTCTGGCTTTTGTGTGCGTGGTTAAAGACCTGGTGATTGGTGACAGCTGTCATAGTTGATGAGTGACAGCTGTCACCCCGGCTGTTCCTGTGAGGTGGCAGCGCCCTCTCGTGCCTGAAGCCCGCACTTCAGGCAGGGCACCCTTTGGTAGTGGGCCAGCAGTACCTCCTCTTCAGCGGCCCACACAACAGGACCCCCCCCTCCCGGCGCCCGACCCGGCTTATCGGGATGGCGATGGTATAAATCGGCCAGGAGGGCCGGATCCAGGATGAAGCTCCTCTTCACCCAGGAGTGTTCTTCGGGTCCATAACCCTCCCAGTCCACCAAGTACTGGAACCCCCGGCCCTTCCGGCAGACGTCCAGCAGCCGACGCACAGTCCAAGCTGGCTCCCCGTCAATGATCCGGGCAGGATGCGGCGCCGGTCCGGGAGCACAGAGGGGTGAGGTGTGATAGGGTTTCAACCTGGAGACATGGAAAACTGGGTGGATCCGCAGTGAAGCTACAGCTCCCAGCTTCACTGGGGCAGGACTGATGACCTTGAGGATCTTAAATGGTCCAATGTATCTGTCTTTCAGTTTCGGGGAGTCCACTTGTAGCGGGACGTCCTTTGTGGAAAGCCATACCTCCTGCCCGGGCTGGTATGCAGGGGCCGGGGAACGCTGGCGATCTGCATGGGCTTTGGCCCTCATCCGGGCTTTCAACAAGGCAGAACGGGCGGTGCGCCACACCCGACGGCACCTCAGCAGGTGGGCCTGGACCGAGGGCACACCGAACTCTCCCTACACAATGGGAAACAATGGGGGCTGGTACCCCAGACACACCTCAAATGGGGAGAGGCCGGTGGCAGAGGACACCTGGCTGTTATGCGCATACTCAATCCAGGCCAGATGTTCACTCCAGGCCGTCGGGTGTGCAGATGTCACACAGCGCAGCGCTTGCTCCAGTTCTTGGTTGGCCCGTTCTGCCTGTCCGTTGGTCTGCGGGTGATACCCGGACGAGAGGCTCACGATCTGAGACAATGTCTGTTGGTATCCCATGCAGACACACGATGTGGTGGACCAGGAGGTCTGCTGTCTCCTGGGCCGTAGGGAGCTTCGGGAGGGCCACGAAGTGGGCCGCCTTGGAGAATCGGTCCACTATCGTGAGGATGGTAGTCATGTCCCGGGACGGCGGGAGGTCCGTGACGAAGTCCAGGCCGATGTGGGACCAGGGGAAATGAGGCACAGGTAACGGTTGGAGGAGTCCCTGTGCCCGTTGGTGGTCAGCTTTTCCCCTGGCGCAGGTGGTGCAGGCCTGGACATAGTCCCGGACATCGGCTTCCATGGACGCCCACCAGAAGCGCTGCCGGACCACTGCCACAGTCCTTCGCACCCCCGGATGGCAGGAGAGTTTGGAACCATGACAGAAGTCCAGGACGACAGCTCTGGCCTCTGGTGGGACGTAGAGGCGGTTCTTTGGTCCTTTACCTGGGTCCGGGTTCCATGCCAGGGCCTCCCGGATGGTCTTCTCCACGTCCCAGGTGAGGGTGGCCACAATAGTGGACTCAGGTAGAATAGATTCCGGCGGATCCAACAGCTCGGTTTTGACTTCGACTTCATGAACCCGGGACAGAGCATCTGATCTTTGGTTCTTGGTCCCGGGGCGGTAGGTGATCCGGAAGTCAAAACGCCCAAAGAACAATGACCAGCGGGCTTGCCTGGGGTTCAGCCGCTTGGCGGTCCTGATATACTCCAGGTTCCGTTGGTCCGTGAAAACCGTAAATGGTACAGTGGCTCCCTCTAACAGATGTATCCACTCCTCAAGAGCCTCCTTCACCGCGAGGAGCTCCCGATTGACCACGTCATAGTTCCGTTCAGCTGGGGTCAACCTGCGTGAGAAACAGGCACAAGGATGGAGAATCTGATCGGACTCCCCGCTCTGGGACAGCACGGCTCCTATCCCTGAGTCCGAGGCATCCACTTCTACCACAAACTGGCGGCTAGGATTGGGCTGCACCAGAACTGGTGCAGTCGAAAACCGGCGTTTCAACTCCCTAAATGCGGCCTCGCACCGATCCGACCAAGTAAATGGTACTTTGGAGGAGGTCAGAGCTGTCAGGGGGCTAACTACCTGACTGTAGCCCTTTATGAACCTCCTGTAGAAATTCGCAAAGCCGAGGAACTGTTGCAGCTTCCTACGGCTTGTCGGTTGGGGCCAGTCTCTCACCGCCGCAACCTTGGCCGGATCAGGGGCGATGGAGTTGGAGGAGATTATGAACCCCAGGAAGGACAAAGAAGTGCAGTGGAACTCACACTTCTCGCCCTTCACAAACAGCCAGTTCTCCAACAACCGCTGCAGGACCTGACGTACATGCTGGACATGGGTCTCAGGATCCAGGGAAAAAATGAGAATATCGTCTAGGTATACGAAGACGAATCGGTGCAGGAAGTCCCGCAAGAAGTCATTTACCAAAGCCTGAAACGTCGTGGGGGCATTGGTGAGGCCAAACAGCATGACCAGGTACTCAAAGTGACCTAATGGGGTGTTGAATGCCGTCTTCCTCTCGTCTCTCTTCCGGATCCGAACCAGGTGGTACACGTTCCTAAGATCGAGTTTTGTGAATATTTGGGCTCCATGCAGAGGCGTGAACACCGAATCTAACAGGGGTAGAGGGTACCGGTTGCGGACCGTGATCTCGTTCAGTCCCCTGTAGTCAATGCATGGATGGAGGCCGCCGTCTTTCTTGCCCACAAAAAAGAAACCTGCACCCATTGGGGAGGTGGAGTTCCGGATCAACCCGGCAGCTAACGAGTCCCGGATGTAGGTCTCCATTGATTCGCGCTCAGGACGTGAGAGGTTGTACAGCCTGCTGGACGGATACTCAGTGCCCGGGATCAAATCAATGGCGCAATCGTACGGACAGTGTGGGGGAAGAGTGAGTGCCAGATCTTTGCTGAAGACGTCAGCGAGATCGTGGTACTCCTCAGGCACCGCCACAAGATTGGGGGGGACTTTAACCTCCTCATTAGCGGTCAAACCGGGCGGAACCGAGGATCCTAGACATTCCCGGTGACAGGTTTCGCTCCACTGAGCCACAACCCCAGACGGACGGCCAATCAATCCGGGGGTTGTGTTTGATCATCCAAGGGAAGCCCAAAATCACGCGGGAGGTAGAAGGAGTCACATAAAACTCGATCTCCTCCCGATGATTCCCAGACACTACCAAAGTTACTGGCAGTGTCTTGTGTGTGATTAAAGGGAGAAGGGTGCCATCTAGTGCCCGCACCTTCAATGGCGAAGGAAGCGCCACCAGAGGGAGCCCTACCTCCCTTGCCCATCTGCTGTCCAGCAGATTCCCTTCTGACCCTGTGTCCACCAGTGCGGGGCCTGAAGGGTTAGATCCCCACTCAGGATCGTAACTGGGAGTCGTGCAGAAAGACGGGTTTGTCCCACGTGTATTTCTTGGCCCACCCTTAGCCCAGTTTCTAAGAGCGGGCATTGGTGTTTAACCGTTTGGGGCATTCTCTCTGCTGATGCTCGTTTGAGCCGCAGATAAAGCACTCTCCGTGGACCAGTCTCCTTTGTCTGTTAGTGGCTCTGACTTTAGCCCTGCAAGTGTCCATAGCATCGTCAGCAGGGGGAGCTGTCGCCAAACGGAGCGCTGAGGCAGTGGAGCGTGGGGAGGGCGGTACCTTTTCGGATCCAGAAGGGAGAGGGACGGCGCGTACCTGACCACACCCTTTGTCTCGCTCCCGACGGCGTTCCTCTAACCGATTGTCTAATCGTATGACCAGATCAATAAGCCCATCTAAATCCCGCGGCTCATCCTTAGCCACCAGATGCTCCTTCAGGACTGACAACAGTCCATTTACGAAGGCGGCGCGGAGTGCAGCGGTATTCCAGCCGGACCTCGCAGCCGCGATGCGGAAGTCGACCGCATACTCTGCTGCACTCCGACGCCCCTGTCTCATTGACAGCAGCGCTGTTGAAGCAGTCTCGCCTCTGTTTGGGCGATCAAATACTGTTCTGAACTCCCTCACAAACCCAGTATAAGAGGTAAGGAGCCTTGAATTCTGCTCCCAGAGCGCCGTAGCCCAGGCGCGTGCCTCACCTCGAAGCAGATTAATCACATAAGCCACCCTACTGGCGTCGGACGCGTACATCACGGGACGCTGTGAAAAGACGAGCGAACACTGCATTAAAAAGTCTGCGCACGTCTCCACACAACCTCCGTACGGCTCTGGGGGACTTATGTATGCTTCAGGGGATGGTGGGGGGGTTCGTTGAATGACTAGTGGAATGTCTATATTCGGCACCAGGTCAGCAGGAGGAGCTGCAGCAGCGCCCTGAGCGCGCGCTTCCACCTGCGCGGTGAGAGCCTCCATCCGGCGATTGAGGATGACGTTCTGCTCGGTCATTAGATCCAACCGAGCAGTAAAGGCGGTGAGGATTTGCTGCAACTCACCTAACACGCCTCCTGCAGACGCCCGTGCACCTTGCTCTTCCATTGGCTGTTCAACAGATGGTTGATGCCCCTCGGGATCCATGACGATGGCCGAGATATCCTGTTGGGAAAGTGTAGTGACACGGACCCACAACAGGGGGCGTAAATGAGCGGACAATAGATGAGCCAAACATACGACACTTTACTGTTGTGAAAAACGCACAACGAGAATACAGACAAATGCAGAATTTGGATCACAATCAAACTGTACAAGGTGATGTGTGGGTAGGCTCGAGGATAGAAGACGTCTGTCCCAAGAAGAACCGGATCCCACACGATTTCCACTGCTACCGAACCCGAAGGATATTGGAGCCGCCAAGTCCCGAGTCCCCAGGTGGTCCCCGTCTCCGACTGTCGGATCTGGTACTGCTGGCAGAAGAACAGATGTGATGAGTGTGTGACAATACACTCAGTAAACAGTGAGCAATTCATTATTCCAGGTGGGAAACAACACCTCCACCTTTAACACAGAACACAGGTAAGCAGAGCCAAAGAGCTACTTAGCGTTTTGGCGTGAGGGTGAAGAACGTCACTTTCACGGAACCACAAAACGCTGCATCCAGCAGACAGCAGCTACAGCAACTCCTGCAAACACTCAAAAAGGAATCACGTGTGTAACGGCACAGTCAAAACGGCTGAGAATTTACCATAGAGGTAGACGATATCTTGGCGACGAGGTGGAGATGTCGTCCGGCTTTTGTGTGCGTGGTTGAAGACCTGGTGATTGGTGACAGCTGTCATAGTTGATGAGTGACAGCTGTCACCCCGGCTGTTCCTGTGAGGCGGCAGCGCCCTCTCGTGCCTGAAGCCCGCACTTCAGGCAGGGCGCCCTTTGGTAGTGGGCCAGCAGTACCTCCTCTTCAGCGGCCCACACAACAATATACATGTATTTACAAAGGAGCCAGTAGGTGTATATAATAGTATATACTATACTATAATATATAATATAATTATATAATAATATAATATATAATGTATAAATAGAAACTATACACAATTAATTTAAATAATGTTTATTACGTCCGAGAATGTAATAAAATCACTGGTGTTTATTTATTTATTTGTCTGTCTCGCCCGTGGAAGACTCCATTAAATTTTGGAGGTGATCCTGAGCGGGATCCGGATTCTGGATCAGGATTTCACTTTATATAGGCTTTGAATGATTACGTCAAAACTACTTCAAGGATTCTCACTAAATTTGCACCACAGATAGATACTAGGGAACGGAAGAGTCCACTGAATTTTGGAGGGAGGGGATCCGAATGCAGACTGATGGATGTCAGAAATCTCGGATTGCTCTTGTTCTCCTTGTTGTTGTCAAGGTTGCTTGATGTGTGTCATGTGCCTCTGGTCCCCCCCCCCCCCCCCGTATGTATCAGGTCTTTACTGCAAACCAAATCTACCTCTAGGTGCCAATAAAGCAACTTGAACTTGTTAATTTCTGTAGTTCAAAGCCACATCTGTTCATTTGCAGTTGCATCTGGAACAGCAACTGGTTTTATACTTTTTCCAAATCAACATGGAGATCTGCACCATTTCCCAATTCAGTGGAGTTTAATTTTGTTATACAGCACTGAATCACAACATATGTCACCTCAAAGCAAGACACAAAGGCAAGGATTAAGCCTTCCCCACCCTATGAGCAAGTACAGAAACTAAAAGCAGCCTGGACTCAGTGAAGGTCATTGTCTGCTGTGAACATATGACCAAAAATGGGACAGATGTTATATGATGCTCACAAGAATAATGGAAAAAAAAAAAATCAAGAATAAGGACACAGGACAGTGTTTCCCATACATGGACCCAAAATACTGCATATTTACTTGTCAAATAACTCAGGAACCAGAACCTCGTAAAACTGATAAATGTTTCAACATTCAAATGTTCTAAATTTGTGTTTTGAATAAGTCTTACTCATAATGCATTTATGATGTTATTAGGAATATCCACATCATTATGGTTGGCTATTGTCAGAAAAATCACGTGTCCAAAGAGTATCAGTTAAAGGAATATCTGTGTTGCATGTTTCTTTTTTTTAAACCTGCAGGGGGCGGTCTATGCAAACTCTTCCCTTATAAACACAGCTTCAGGAACTCTCACCTCATTTACGGCACAAGAACCCGTAAAGTCTTAGAAATCTTAGAAACACAGATCAGAAATCACAAAATTTTACCTTTGATTAGAAAACAGAAAACATGATTGTCTGGCAGTTCTTCTTTCTCGTTTCTATTTACGGTAAAGACATCACCTGTGTAGTTATTCAGTAATAAAACCCCTTGTTTAGTTGTTATACAGTTTGTGGATGATGATGATTGTGTTTTTGCTTGCAGGAGTTTCAGCTGAGATCAAACTGGAACAGTCGTCCTCTGAGGTAAAGAGACCTGGAGAGACAGTGAAGATGTCATGTACCATATCTGGTTACAGCATGACGAGCTACAACATTCACTGGATACGACAGAGGACAGGTGGACCTCTGGAGTGGATTGGACGGATGAACACAGGCAACAACTCTCCTCGCTACGCCGGCTCCTTTCAGAGCCGCTTTACCATGACTGAAGATGTGCCGAGAAGCACTCAGTACCTGGAGGTCACGACCCTGACAGCACAAGATTCTGCTGTTTATTTCTGTGCTCGAAGCACAGTGACTGAAGACAGTGAGACAGCTGTCTGAAAACCTCCACACAGTCATCTCTCTGACATCTGTATCAGGGAGACAAATAACACAGATGTCAGATGTCACTGCTGCTGTTTTCCTGAAAAACATAAGAACAGTCCATGTACTTGAGTATGTTTTTGAAAGTAATATTTCTATGTTTTTCTTTAATGTCAAAATTTGCTTTATGATGTCTCCACCAAAGTCTTTGTTCCTTAAATTGTCAGTTTCAGATTTTCTGTCTTTAAAAAGAGATCAGTTATTAGTGTCATGCACAGTGATGCATTGTCTTCAGTTCTTTGTGTTCATCTGTCTGTCTGTCTGTCTGTCAAAATAAAGAGTTTTTGTCATACTTGGACCACACATAGTTGAATAACTGAGGTGAGGCAAAGATGAAGTGATTTCATTTTGAGGATAAAAACCAGTCAAAGTGAAAGTCACAGGTCAAGGACAAGATTTTAGTGTCATGCTTAAAGAAAAGGGATATCGAGAATGGAAATGTGATGGAATTTGTAAAAGATACAACTGTGATCACTCCTAAACACTAACATGAAGTCACATAGCATCTTTTAGACCTTGAATGACCTTAAAGGTCAAACTGAAGGTCATAGTTCTGAAACAGTTTGAACACAATATGGATAAACATGGTCTAAGGGTTCTGTGTTGGTCAAGAGTATAGAAAAAAATAATAGAAGTATAGAAAAAAAAAACGCATTGTTCAGGTTTCAAAAGAATGAAGCAGAAAACACACACACACAAAACATTAGCCACAAAACCTGAAAGATTTTTCAAAAATTCATTTGAAAAGTACTGCATCAGCACAAATCTTAGAGTATTTTCAATGTTGGTTGATGCTGAAAGTCTCCATGCAACAATAAGTAAAATTGTTTTTTTTTTTTTAACAAATTAAACAAGACCTATTTTACATATTTTACTGTAATAAGAAACATTAATTCAGTATCACCATGTAATCAGAGTCCTATCCAGTTCAATCCTACATGAGAGGAGGAGTCAATGCAAAACTAAACTGTTCTGAGCCTTTATTTATGTGACTGCAGACAGAACAGTGGACACACAGTTTGACATGATGGACTACAGGACAGGACTGCTGCTTCTAACTGTCTGCTGGACAGGTCAACATTTTCACTTGATCTGAATATTTGTTCACATTTATACACTTTGTGCATGTTGAAGATTTTTATTCTTTATTATATCTTGACAGGTGTTGATGGTCAGACTCTGACACAGTCTGAAGCAGTGGTTAAAAATCCTGGACAATCTCACAAACTGACCTGTACAGTGTCTGGATTCTCACTCAGTAGCTATGCCACGAGCTGGATCAGACAGGCTCCTGGAAAAGGACTGGAGTGGATCGCTGCTATCAGCAGCGGTGGCACCAGTTATTATCCTCAGTCAGTCCAGAACCAGTTCATCATCTCCAAAGACAACAACAGACAGCAGCTGTATCTGCAGATGAACAGCCTGAAAACAGAAGATTCTGCAGTTTATTACTGTGCCAGAGAGACACAGTGACTGGAGTTTGTTGAGCAGCTGCACAAAAACACAGAGAGAAACTTTACTGCACCAACAAACCACAACTATCACACCTAATTAATTCCTCAACTTTATGTATTACACAAAATATGACCTAATTCTTAAAGTAAAATAATTTTTCAGAACATATATATCAGGGGTGGCCAAGTTCGGTCCTCGAGAGCCACATTCCTGACACTCTTAGTTGTCTCCCTGCTCCAACACACCTGAATCCAATGAAAGCTTTCATTGGATTCAGGTGTGTTGGAGACAACTAAGAGTGTCAGGAATGTGGCTCTCGAGGACTGAACTTGGATTCAGGTGTGTTGGAGCAGGGAGACAACTAAGAGTGTCAGGAATGTGGCTCTCGAGGACCGAACTTGGCCACCCCGATATATATTTTCAACAAAAATTCCAAGACAAAAGATCAAATTTCAACAAAATATACATGAGTTAAAAATATCTTTCCAGAGCTTCACTGTTGATGTTCATGAAGCTTTTGGAAAATTATTTATAAAATTCTGGTGTCCGATTGGAGCCCATAGGGCTTTTTTTTTAATTATTTTTATGTGCTTTTATGACTTTTACCCAGTTTACAGTAACAAACTTGGTGGATGATGTCATATTTCTGTGTGGTGCCTTCAACTCTTTCATCCATTTCTTTGTGTTGATCCTCAGAATCAGTTGGACATGTTGGACCAGACTTTGTGCATCCTGTGTGTTAAGTTTGGCCTTCTTCATCAAAGATGGAAAGACTATATGGTTCTTCCTTCATGATACTTGTTCCTTTTCTTTTAGATATGGTTGCTAAGGAGGATTATGACTTCTGGAGAATCATAAATTTTCGTCAGACACCTGGACTTAATTCCTGCTCCTGTGATGCAGGTGGTCTGCATGAGACAATCACTGCTGACTACCGTGTGACTCAAGTCAGGAGTGTTTTTTGTTTTGTAATTTATGTCTATATCATGGCCCAAGCAGAGGGTCACTCCTTTGAGTCTGGTCTGCTTGAGGTTTCTTCCTCAGAGGGAGTTTATCTTACCACTGTCGCCTGTGTGCTTGCGCTGGGGGTTGGTAAGGTTCGACCTTACTTGTGTGAAGCCCCTTGAGGCAACTTTGTTGTGATTTGGTGCAATATAAATGAAAATAAATTGAAATGAAATTGAAATTGAGAGTGTATAAAAGATTGTCCACTACCAACTCTGCCGCCTCGCATTCCAACATCAGTGTTCCTGTATCAGCACAGCCACTGTCGCTTTGTGCCTCTCCTCATCTTCTATCACCTGTTTGTGGATGCCCAACACCCTCAGACATTGCGGCCGTATGGTGACAGCCATTGGTGCCGTCAGGTGCAATGCTGTGTGCAATGCTATGCATACATTTTATTATGGTTTTATTTGTGAAAATCATTCTGTATTACAACAATAGAAACAGGTTGTGTGGACATGATGCATCGTTGTCCAGGATGCTGAAAGAGTGATAGAGCCCACTTTGGGTCTGTGCTGTATTATAGTGTAGCGCTCCAGCGCTCAACACTACAAAGGTCACGTCTGATCACATCTCCTCTCTTAAAAAAAACAACAACACACAAAACATATGCATCAGATTATTTTGGTAATCTGGTGTGTCCTATTGAATGTCACAGGTCACACATAGCGGTGGACAGTGAGATGTACTTTTGTCTTGCGGGACGTACAAATAGCAGATGTACAGTACGTTGGATACACAGCACCCATTCCATAACCACACGTATTACTGTCATCGTGTCACTCCTACTAGCAATGCTCCTGACATGGGGCAGGAGTACAAAAGCAGTATGTGCTGTATGCAGTCTTGATCTTTCGTTGAACCTGTAGAATTTGCACTTGCATGTCAAAAAAAATGGCAATGAACACATGCACATCTCATGCATGGTGTTGCCATGTTATCCCCACAGGCTGCCCGTAGCAGCACATACGACGGGTTGTGAGTAAGGCTTTAGATGTGATGATTCCACATGCAGAGTTTTCATTCCTGCTCATGTTGGCTCGAGCTGCCACAGAGGATGCAGTAAAGATCCTCTTTGGGATTAGACACAAGTTTTACCTCAGATGTCCTTCACTCAAGGAAAAAAACAAAAAAGAAACTTGGAAAGATTTAAAAAAAAAAACACAAATGTCTTGCACCTTGCCAGTGTCACAACACGTCCTTCTTGCTGTGTGGTTACAGTGTGAATCACTAAACCATGGAGCTGCCCAAAGGCTGATATATTATTTACATTAAGATGTCACTGACAATAACAAATTATTTTTATGTCTTTGTTGTGATAAAGAACGTTTCTGAATGTATCATGTTGTACATTTTGATTTAGCTGATTGTTGGGATGTGTGTGTGTGTGTGTGTTTCACTAAAACATGCTTCTTGTTTTTACCATTTGAAGAAAATAAAGCAAATTTTCAAATACACAGTCATATAAAAAGTCATTGTCTGAAAATGCTCCAACGTCAGAAAAAAAAATCACTTTGAGAAAATTCACATTAATTCATAATCAAATTTATTTGGTTGTGTCACAGTTCTCGACTATTATGTTCCAGTTTTCACAAACAAAAGAGTTACAGTTCAACAAGTCATCTTTGAGGAGGAATCAATGTAAATCATTAGCGTATTTTTTGAACAAAACAAAGTGCATTTTTTGTCAAATATGATGTAATATTAAAACAATCATCCTGTGAAAATACTCTAATTTCAGCCTAATTTAAAATTCACATGAAAAATATGAACAATAAATTCAAATTCAAATTTATTTTGTTCCACTGACGGCTCTTAACTCTACCATATTCTACATTTAACAAATAAAAGAGCAAAAAAGTTCATTAAGTCTTCTTTGATGGTGAGGAGGAGTCAATGCAAAACTTCTACATCTACAAATGTGAGAGCAGAGACGATGACAGAGGACAGTGGACACACAGTTTGACATGATGGACTACAGGACAGGACTGTTGCTTCTAACTATCTGCTGGACAGGTTTACACCTTCACTGGATCTGAATATTTATTCACATTTATTCACTTTGTGCATGTTGACATTTTTTTTTTAATTCTTTATTTTCTGTTGACAGTTGTTGATGGTCAGACTCTGACACAGTCTGAAGCAGTGGTTAAAAATCCTGGACAATCTCACAAACTGACCTGTACAGTTTCTGGAACCTCTCTCACCTACATGGCCTGGATCAGACAGGCTCCTGGAAAAGGACTGGAGTGGATCGCTTATATCAGTGGTGGCAGCACTTATTATCCTCAGTCAGTCCAGAACCGGTTCATCATCTCCAGAGACGACAGCAGACAGCAGCTGTATCTGCAGATGAACAGCCTGAAAACTGAAGATTCTGCTGTTTATTATTGTGCCAGATACACACAGTAACTGGAGTTTGTTGAGCAGCTGCACAAAAACACACAGAGTGAAACTTTACTGCACCAACAAACTACAAACTCTCACATAATCAATGTCTCAGCTTTATTTAGTACAAAAATATTACATTATTGTTCAGTGAAAACATGTTTTTTCAAATCATGTGGTTATTCAACCAAAATTCCAAGAGAAAAAAATAAAATTTCTACATGAATTTTAAAAATATGTTCCTAATTCAATCTCAGCGATTCACCATTTTGTTTATGAAGCATTTGGAATTTTTTGTACATTTTCTTCCAGTGTCCATTCAGACTCCAGTGTTAGTTTTTATCCACTTTTGTAACTATAATTCACTTTTGTCAAAATTATTTTGTTGACTGGAATGATGTGAAAATATTTTTTATCTTTCTTCAGGGAACAGTTGCAGACAAAATGTGTCAGTTGTTGGGAAAAAAAAACCTACAAAAACAACCTTTACTCAAAACATAGAAAATCTCAGGTTTCCCCTCATGAGTCCGTGAGCAGTGCAAATAGAATACACAGACAACAATAATATGAATTCAAGTTAATCCTACCAGGTTTATTAAAACAGCAGAGCAGATCAGTCGTCAAAACTCATTCATCTTTGCGCAAAAATGGGTTCAGAATGCATACACATCTTTAATAATGCCACAAAACTGATACCCACAGCATGTGCAGCAAAAAGAACACTCTTCTTTACCAAAATAGAGTTTTTTAATCTTGCAGTTTGGAAATCTGTCCGGGCGGGGCGCCCCGTCTCGCACATCCTCAGTCTAAGCACAAAACATGTAACTCCATGGAATAAAGCAGGCATTTTTGTTAATCCTTAATCGTCCAACGTTGTGCAGTTTTCTTGTTTTCAGCTCCGTATGAGAACAGGTCCATGTGTTCAGTTCAGTGGCGTTATTGTGTCTCTACAGACACTTTCAAGGTTGCCTCCTCGATAACAAATAACCCAGTCATTGTTCTCTCCTGTGGAAGCAAAGTTCTTTCACAGTCAAAGTATGAAATCACTCACATTTTACAGAATGCAGAAGCAGCAATTAATTTTGAACAACACAGTCATTCAACTGTTCATTATTGATCAGCATAGTTCAAACATAAATGTACAAACCATTTGATTATAAACAGAGGCAACAACAATATTATTTGCAGTACACATCTTGACCTCATGACTTTTGAAGATATCATGAAACTTCATGTCAGGCATTAGTCATGACTTTATTAAAAATGGTCAATAACTGACATGTTTTAAAACCAACATGTTACACCCGACTTAAGCATATGTTATTTATGAAAACCTTAAACCAAAACACTTTACTGATTTGAGAGTCAACAAACCTGTCAGCAGTTCAACATGTTCAATACAATTCATCATAAGCACATATTTCAAATCAAATCAAATCAGTTTTATTTATATAGTGCCAAATCACAACAAACAGTTGCCCCAAGGCGCTTTATATTGTAAGGCAAGGCCATACAATAATTACGGAAAAACCCCAACGGTCAAAACGACCCCCTGTGAGCAAGCACTTGGCAACAGTGGGAAGGAAAAACTCCCTTTTAACAGGAAGAAACCTCCAGCAGAACCAGGCTCAGGGAGGGGCAGTCTTCTGCTGGGACTGGTTGGGGCTGAGGGAGAGAACCAGGAAAAAGACATGCTGTGGAGGGGAGCAGAGATCAATCACTAATGATTAAATGCAGAGTGGTGCATACAGAGCAAAAAGAGAAAGAAACACTCAGTGCATCATGGGAACCCCCCAGCAGTCTAAGTCTATAGCAGCATAACGAAGGGATGGCTCAGGGTCACCTGATCCAGCCCTAACTATAAGCTTTAGCAAAAAGGAAAGTTTTAAGCCTAATCTTAAAAGTAGAGAGGGTGTCTGTCTCCCGGATCTGAATTGGGAGCTGGTTCCACAGGAGAGGAGCCTGAAAGCTGAAGGCTCTGCCTCCCATTCTACTCTTACAAACCCTAGGAACTACAAGTAAGCCTGCAGTCTGAGAGCGAAGCGCTCTATTGGGGTGATATGGTACTATGAGGTCCCTAAGATAACATGGGACCTGATTATTCAAAACCTTATAAGTAAGAAGAAGAATTTTAAATTCTATTCTAGAATTAACAGGAAGCCAATGAAGAGAGGCCAATATGGGTGAGATATGCTCTCTCCTTCTAGTCCCCGTCAGTACTCTAGCTGCAGCATTTTGAATTAACTGAAGGCTTTTTAGGGAACTTTTAGGACAACCTGATAATAATGAATTACAATAGTCCAGCCTAGAGGAAATAAATGCATGAATTAGTTTTTCAGCATCACTCTGAGACAAGACCTTTCTGATTTTAGAGATATTGCGTAAATGCAAAAAAGCAGTCCTACATATTTGTTTAATATGCGCTTTGAATGACATATCCTGATCAAAAATGACTCCAAGATTTCTCACAGTATTACTAGAGGCCAGGGCAATGCCATCCAGAGTAAGGATCTGGTTAGACACCATGTTCTAAGATTTGTGGGGCCAAGTACAATAACTTCAGTTTTATCTGAGTTTAAAAGCAGGAAATTAGAGGTCATCCATGTCTTTATGTCTGTAAGACAATCCTGCAGTTTAGCTAATTGGTGTGTGTCCTCTGGCTTCATGGATAGATAAAGCTGGGTATCATCTGCGTAACAATGATGATTTAAGCAATACCGTCTAATAATACTACCTAAGGGAAGCATGTATAAAGTGAATAAAATTGGTCCTAGCACAGAACCTTGTGGAACTCCATAATTAACCCTAGTCTGTGAAGAAGATTCCCCATGTACATGAACAAATTGTAATCTATTAGACAAATATGATTCAAACCACCGCAGCGCAGTGCCTTTAATACCTATGGCATGCTCTAATCTCTGTAATAAAATTTTATGGTCAACAGTATCAAAAGCAGCACTGAGGTCTAACAGAACAAGCACAGAGATGAGTCCACTGTCCGAGGCCATAAGAAGATCATTTGTAACCTTCACTAATGCTGTTTCTGTACTATGATGAATTCTAAAACCTGACTGAAACTCTTCAAATAGACCATTCCTCTGCAGATGATCAGTTAGCTGTTTTACAACTACCCTTTCAAGAATTTTTGAGAGAAAAGGAAGGTTGGAGATTGGCCTATAATTAGCTAAGATAGCTGGGTCAAGTGATGGCTTTTTAAGTAATGGTTTAATTACTGCCACCTTAAAAGCCTGTGGTACATAGCCAACTAACAAAGATAGATTGATCATATTTAAGATCGAAGCATTAAATAATGGTAGGGCTTCCTTGAGCAGCCTGGTAGGAATGGGGTCTAATAAACACGTTGATGGTTTGGATGAAGTAACTAATGAAAATAACTCAGACAGAACAATCGGAGAGAATGAGTCTAACCAAATACCGGCATCACTGAAAGCAGCCAAAGATAACGATACGTCTTTGGGATGGTTATGAGTAATTTTTTCTCTAATAGTTAAAATTTTGTTAGCAAAGAAAGTCATGAAGTCATTACTAGTTAAAGTTAATGGAATACTCAGCTCAATAGAGCTCTGACTCTTTGTCAGCCTGGCTACAGTGCTGAAAAGAAACCTGGGGTTGTTCTTATTTTCTTCAATTAGTGATGAGTAGAAAGATGTCCTAGCTTTACGGAGGGCTTTTTTATAGAGCAACAGACTCTTTTTCCAGGCTAAGTGAAGATCTTCTAAATTAGTGAGACGCCATTTCCTCTCCAACTTACGGGTTATCTGCTTTAAGCTACGAGTTTGTGAGTTATACCACGGAGTCAGGCACTTCTGATTTAAAGCTCTCTTTTTCAGAGGAGCTACAGCATCCAAAGTTGTCTTCAATGAGGATGTGAAACTATTGACGAGATACTCTATCTCACTTACAGAGTTTAGGTAGCTACTCTGCACTGTGTTGGTATATGGCATTAGAGAACATAAAGAAGGAATCATATACTTAAACCTAGTTACAGCGCTTTCTGAAAGACTTCTAGTGTAATGAAACTTATTCCCCACTGCTGGGTAGTCCATCAGAGTAAATGTAAATGTTATTAAGAAATGATCAGACAGCAGGGAGTTTTCAGGGAATACTGTTAAGTCTTCTATTTCTATACCATAAGTCAGAACAAGATCTAAGATATGATTAAAGTGGTGGGTGGACTCATTTACTTTTTGAGCAAAGCCAATAGAGTCTAATAATAGATTAAATGCAGTGTTGAGGCTGTCATTCTCAGCATCTGTGTGGATGTTAAAATCGCCCACTATAATTATCTTATCTGAGCTAAGCACTAAGTCAGACAAAAGGTCTGAAAATTCACAGAGAAACTCACAGTAACGACCAGGTGGACGATAGATAATAACAAATAAAACTGGTTTTTGGGACTTCCAATTTGGATGGACAAGACTAAGAGTCAAGCTTTCAAATGAATTAAAGCTCTGTCTGGGTTTTTGATTAATTAATAAGCTGGAATGGAAGATTGCTGCTAATCCTCCGCCTCGGCCCGTGCTACGAGCGTTCTGACAGTTAGTGTGACTCGGGGGTGTTGACTCATTTAAACTAACATATTCATCCTGCTGTAACCAGGTTTCTGTAAGGCAGAATAAATCAATATGTTGATCAATTATTATATCATTTACCAACAGGGACTTAGAAGAGAGAGACCTAATGTTTAATAGACCACATTTAACTGTTTTAGTCTGTGGTGCAGTTGAAGGTGCTATATTATTTTTTCTTTTTGAATTTGTATGCTTAAATAGATTTTTGCTGGTTATTGGTGGTCTGGGTGCAGGCACCGTCAATACGGGGATGGGGTAGTGAGGGGATGGCAGGGGGAGAGAAGCTGCAGAGAGGAGTGTAAGACTACAACTCTGCTTCCTCGTCCCAACCCTGGATAGTCACGGTTTGGATTTAAGAAAATTGGCCAGATTTCTAGAAATGAGAGCTGCTCCATCCAAAGTGGGATGGGTGCCGTCTCTCCTAACAAGACCAGGTTTTCCCCAGAAGCTTTGCCAATTATCTATGAAGCCCACCTCATTTTTTGGACACCACTCAGACAGCCAGCAATTCAGGGAGAACATGCGGCTAAACATGTCACTCCCGGTCCGGTTGGGGAGGGGCCCAGAGAAAACTACAGAGTCCGACATTGTTTTTGCAAAGTTACACACCGATTTAATGTTAATTTTAGTGACCTCCGATTGGCGTAACCGGGTGTCATTACTGCCGACGTGAATTACAATCTTACCAAATTTACGCTTAGCCTTAGCCAGCAGTTTCAAATTTCCTTCAATGTCGCCTGCTCTGGCCCCCGGAAGACAATTGACTATGGTTGCTGGTGTCGCTAACTTCACATTTCTCAAAACAGAGTCGCCAATAACCAGAGTTTGATCCTCGGCGGGTGTGTCGCCGAGTGGGGAAAACGGTTAGAAATGTGAACGGGTTGGCGGTGTACACGGGGCTTCTGTTTAGAACTACGCTTCCTCCTCACAGTCACCCAGTCGGCCTGCTTTCCCGGCTGCTCGGGATCTGCCAGGGGGTAACTAACGGCGGCTAAGCTACCTTGGTCCGCACCGACTACAGGGGCCTGGCTAGCTGTAGAATTTTCCACGGTGCGGAGCCAAGTCTCCAATTCGCCCAGCCTGGCCTCCAAAGCTACGAATAAGCTACACTTATTACAAGTACCATTACTGCTAAAGGAGGCCGAGGAATAACTAAACATTTCACACCCAGCGCAGAAAAGTGCAGGAGAGACAGGAGAAGCCGCCATGCTAAATCGGCTAAGAGCTAGTAGCTGCGCTAAGCTAGCGGATTCCTAAAAACACGCAAAGTGAATAATGTGTAAATAATTTAGAGGTGATTCAGCAGAAGGAGTGCTTTAGTTAAGGCACGTAAAGATTACACTGGGAAACAAATCGTAATCTAGATAACTAGATCAATCTAACTGCGCAGATTAAACAGCTAACAGATACAGAAAAACACCGCTGTGCTCCGGAACAGGAAGTGATACAATACCGCAGTGAGAGCCAACCACCAGTAGAGGCCAGTAGAGATCAAAAACCGAAAAGCTGCTTCTAAACATTTGTTACTTTTTGAAAATAATGAACACAAAACCTTTTATTCAGTTTGGTAACTTTTAGCATTGTTAGCATGCAAAGCTAATTATGAGTAAAATATCATATATTTTCATTTATTCTTTACACAGTCAGCTGTAATTGAGCATTGATCACCCAAATATTCAGACAGTTTCAGAAGCTTTGTTTTAGAAAAGAATGGTATTTTTTTGTTCTAATATGTATTGATTAAGTCAATGAATATGTTTGTGTTGTTCAAATCACAAAATTATGTGAACTTTATCATAAAATTATTTGTGGTAATGTAAGAGTGAATCACACAGTAAAATTAAGGTTTAACACACAACTGTGGCCTCTACTGGTGGTTGGCTCTCACTGCGGTATTGTATCACTTCCTGTTCCGGAGCACAGCGGTGTTTTTCTGTATCTGTTAGCTGTTTAATCTGCGCAGTTAGATTGATCTAGTTATCTAGATTACGATTTGTTTCCCAGTGTAATCTTTACGTGCCTTAACTAAAGCACTCCTTCTGCTGAATCACCTCTAAATTATTTACACATTATTCACTTTGCGTGTTTTTAGGAATCCGCTAGCTTAGCGTAGCTACTAGCTCTTAGCCGATTTAGCATGGCGGCTTCTCCTGTCTCTCCCGCACTTTTCTGCTCTGGGTGTGAAATGTTTAGTTATTCCTCGGCCTCCTTTAGCAGTAATGGTACTTGTAATAAGTGTAGCTTATTCGTAGCTTTGGAGGCCAGGCTGGGCGAATTGGAGACTCGGCTCCGCACCGTGGAAAATTCTACAGCTAGCCAGGCCCCTGTAGTCGGTGCGGACCAAGGTAGCTTAGCCGCCGTTAGTTCCCCCCTGGCAGATCCCGAGCAGCCGGGAAAGCAGGCTGACTGGGTGACTGTGAGGAGGAAGCGTAGCCCTAAACAGAAGCCCCGTGTACACCGCCAACCCGTTCACATTTCTAACCGTTTTTCCCCACTCGACGACACACCCGCCGAGGATCAAACTCTGGTTATTGGCGACTCTGTTTTGAGAAATGTGAAGTTAGCGACACCAGCAACCATAGTCAATTGTCTTCCGGGGGCCAGAGCAGGCGACATTGAAGGAAATTTGAAACTGCTGGTTAAGGCTAAGCGTAAATTTGGTAAGATTGTAATTCACGTCGGCAGTAATGACACCCGGTTACGCCAATCGGAGGTCACTAAAATTAACATTAAATCGGTGTGTAACTTTGCAAAAACAATGTCGGACTCTGTAGTTTTCTCTGGGCCCCTCCCCAATCAGACCGGGAGTGACATGTTTAGCCGCATGTTCTCCTTGAATTGCTGGCTGTCTGAGTGGTGTCCAAAAAATGAGGTGGGCTTCATAGATAATTGGCAAAGCTTCTGGGGAAAACCTGGTCTTGTTAGGAGAGACGGCATCCATCCCACTTTGGATGGAGCAGCTCTCATTTCTAGAAATCTGGCCAATTTTCTTAAATCCTCCAAACCGTGACTATCCAGGGTTGGGACCAGGAAGCAGAGTTGTAGTCTTACACACCTCTCTGCAGCTTCACTCCCCCTGCCATCCCCTCATTACCCCATCCCCGTAGAGACGGTGCCTGCTCCCAGACTACCAATAACCAGCAAAAATCTATTTAAGCATAAAATTCAAAAAGAAAAAATAATATAGCACCTTCAACTGCACCACAGACTAAAACAGTTAAATGTGGTCTATTAAACATTAGGTCTCTCTCTTCTAAGTCCCTGTTGGTAAATGATATAATAATTGATCACATATTGATTTATTCTGCCTAACAGAAACCTGGTTACAGCAGGATGAATATGTTAGTTTAAATGAGTCAACACCCCCGAGTCACACTAACTGTCAGAATGCTCGTAGCACGGGCCGGGGCGGTGGATTAGCAGCAATCCTCCATTCCAGCTTATTAATTAATCAAAAACCCAGACAGAGCTTTAATTCATTTGAAAGCTTGTCTCTTAGTCTTGTCCATCCAAATTGGAAGTCCCAAAAACCAGTTTTATTTGTTATTATCTATCGTCCACCTGGTCGTTACTGTGAGTTTCTCTGTGAATTTTCAGACCTTTTGTCTGACTTAGTGCTTAGCTCAGATAAGATAATTATAGTGGGCGATTTTAACATCCACACAGATGCTGAGAATGACAGCCTCAACACTGCATTAATCTATTATTAGACTCTATTGGCTTTGCTCAAAAAGTAAATGAGTCCACCCACCACTTTCATCATATCTTAGATCTTGTTCTGACTTATGGTATGGAAATAGAAGACTTAACAGTATTCCCTGAAAACTCCCTTCTGTCTGATCATTTTTAATAACATTTACATTTACTCTGATGGACTACCCAGCAGTAGGGAATAAGTTTCATTACACTAGAAGTCTTTCAGAAAGCGCTGTAACTAGGTTTAAGGATATGATTCCTTCTTTATGTTCTCTAATGCCATATAACAACACAGTGCAGAATAGCTACCTAAACTCTGTAAGGGAGATAGAGTATCTCGTCAATAGTTTTACATCCTCATTGAAGACAGCTTTGGATGCTGTAGCTCCTCTGAAAAAGAGAGCTTTAAATCAGAAGTGTCTGACTCCATGGTATAACTCTCAAACTCGTAGCTTAAAGCAGATAACCCGTAAGTTGGAGAGGAAATGGCGTCTCACTAATTTAGAAGATCTTCACTTAGCCTGGAAAAAGAGTCTGTTGCTCTATAAAAAGCCCTCCGTAAAGCTAGGACATCTTTCTACTCATCACTAATTGAAGAAAATAAGAACAACCCCAGGTTTCTTTTCAGCACTGTAGCCAGGCTGACAAAGAGTCAGAGCTCTATTGAGCTGAGTATTCCATTAACTTTAACTAGTAATGAGTTCATGACTTTCTTTGCTAACAAAATTTTAACTATTAGAGAAAAAATTACTCATAACCATCCCAAAGACGTATCGTTATCTTTGGCTGCTTTCAGTGATGCCGGTATTTGGTTAGACTCTTTCTCTCCGATTGTTCTGTCTGAGTTATTTTCATTAGTTACTTCATCCAAACCATCAACATGTTTATTAGACCCCATTCCTACCAGGCTGCTCAAGGAAGCCCTACCATTATTTAATGCTTCGATCTTAAATATGATCAATCTATCTTTGTTAGTTGGCTATGTACCACAGGCTTTTAAGGTGGCAGGAATTAAACCATTACTTAAAAAGCCATCACTTGACCCAGCTATCTTAGCTAATTATAGGCCAATCTCCAACCTTCCTTTTCTCTCAAAAATTCTTGAAAGGGTAGTTGTAAAACAGCTAACTGATCATCTGCAGAGGAATGGTCTATTTGAAGAGTTTCAGTCAGGTTTTAGAATTCATCATAGTACAGAAACAGCATTAGTGAAGGTTACAAATGATCTTCTTATGGCCTCGGACAGTGGACTCATCTCTGTGCTTGTTCTGTTAGACCTCAGTGCTGCTTTTGATACTGTTGACCATAAAATTTTATTACAGAGATTAGAGCATGCCATAGGTATTAAAGGCACTGCGCTGCGGGTGGTTTGAATCATATTTGTCTAATAGATTACAATTTGTTCATGTAAATGGGGAATCTTCTTCACAGACTAAAGTTAATTATGGAGTTCCACAAGGTTCTGTGCTAGGACCAATTTTATTCACTTTATATATGCTTCCCTTAGGCAGTATTATTAGACGGTATTGCTTAAATTTTCATTGTTACGCAGATGATACCCAGCTTTATCTATCCATGAAGCCAGACGACACACACCAATTAGCTAAACTGCAGGATTGTCTTACAGACATAAAGACATGGATGACCTCTAATTTCCTGCTTTTAAACTCAGATAAAACTGAAGTTATTGTACTTGGCCCCACAAATCTTAGAAACATGGTGTCTAACCAGATCCTTACTCTGGATGGCATTACCCTGACCTCTAGTAATACTGTGAGAAATCTTGGAGTCATTTTTGATCAGGATATGTCATTCAAAGCGCATATTAAACAAATATGTAGGACTGCTTTTTTGCATTTACGCAATATCTCTAAAATCAGAAAGGTCTTGTCTCAGAGTGATGCTGAAAAACTAATTCATGCATTTATTTCCTCTAGGCTGGACTATTGTAATTCATTATTATCAGGTTGTCCTAAAAGTTCCCTAAAAAGCCTTCAGTTAATTCAAAATGCTGCAGCTAGAGTGCTGACGGGGACTAGAAGGAGAGAGCATATCTCACCCATATTGGCCTCTCTTCATTGGCTTCCTGTTAATTCTAGAATAGAATTTAAAATTCTTCTTCTTACTTATAAGGTTTTGAATAATCAGGTCCCATCTTATCTTAGGGACCTCGTAGTACCATATCACCCCAATAGAGCGCTTCGCTCTCAGACTGCAGGCTTACTTGTAGTTCCTAGGGTTTGTAAGAGTAGAATGGGAGGCAGAGCCTTCAGCTTTCAGGCTCCTCTCCTGTGGAACCAGCTCCCAATTCAGATCAGGGAGACAGACACCCCTCTCTACTTTTAAGATTAGGCTTAAAACTTTCCTTTTTGCTAAAGCTTATAGTTAGGGCTGGATCAGGTGACCCTGAACCATCCCTTAGTTATGCTGCTATAGACGTAGACTGCTGGGGGTTCCCATGATGCACTGTTTCTTTCTCTTTTTGCTCTGTATGCACCACTCTGCATTTAATCATTAGTGATCGATCTCTGCTCCCCTCCACAGCATGTCTTTTTCCTGGTTCTCTCCCTCAGCCCCAACCAGTCCCAGCAGAAGACTGCCCCTCCCTGAGCCTGGTTCTGCTGGAGGTTTCTTCCTGTTAAAAGGGAGTTTTTCCTTCCCACTGTAGCCAAGTGCTTGCTCACAGGGGGTCGTTTTGACCGTTGGGGTTTTACATCATTATTGTATGGCCTTGCCTTACAATATAAAGCGCCTTGGGGCAACTGTTTGTTGTGATTTGGCGCTATATAAAAAAATTGATTGAATTGATTGAACTGTAGGATGAGAGTGAAACAGTTCTACAGAGAAAACAATGAACTGTAAAAAAAAAAAAAAACCTAAATAAATAAAATAACTTGACACTAAACTGTATTTTGCAGGTGTTGGCAGTGACAGACTGTTAGAATGAATAAAGTTTGTCTGTTAATGTTTAAACCTTCAGAAAACACCACACGTGTCTCCAAATGTCCCCCAGACACCCAAAGATTTAACACACGGGTTTAATATTAAAGTGTGTCACAGTCCAGAATAAACAGAACAAACTTGTGTGTGTTTCTGTTTTCAGACGTGATTATTCCACATACAGGATTGTGATCACTGCTCACGTTTGTCGAGCTGCCACAGAGGATTCAGGACAGTTCCACGTCTGGATTGGACACAAGTTTGACCTCAGATGTCCTTGAAGAACTCGAACACTGGACTTTATGATGTGAGACAAGAGTGCAAACTACTGCTGTGGATGTCAGTGACAGAAAGTACATTTCAGATGAAAGGCTAGATTTGATGTTTTGGTGAAAGAAACTTTTGTATTTCTTCATAATTGATGTAAATAAAGTCCAAGAAATATTGTTCATGTTTCCAAGAAAACTGGCAATAAAACTCATTATTATTTACAGGTTTTATCACGTTTTAGAGATTTGCTTTCAGTTTGAGTTTGAGGAAGATAATTTTAGAAATTTTATTTATTTATTTATTGTATTTCTAGTATTTAAAATGGCATTAACAAATTAAAATGTGTGAAATTCCTTAAGTTTGAAAAATGCAATAAATATACTGTTAAAAATAGTTTGTTTGTGTCACAGCTCTGAACTCTATCATATTCTAAATAAAAAAATCCCAAGAGGATTGAAAGTTCATCAAGTTGGTTTTGATAGTGAGGAGGAGTCAATGCAAATCTTCCACATCTACAAATGTGAGTGCAGAGACGAAACCAGAGGACAGTGGACACACAGTTTGACAGGATGGACTACAGGACAGGACTGCTGCTTTTAACTGTCTGTTGGACAGGTCAACATTTTCTTCATTTGTTATTTTCTTTTAAATCAGATATTTACTGCATGTGATAACATTCTTTTTGTTTCATCTTCACAGGTGCTGACAGTCAAAGTCTGACACAGTCTGACGCAGTCATTAAAAATCCTGGAGAATCTCACAAACTGACATGTACATATGCAGGAATATCAGACAGTGATGCTGCTATCAGCTGGATCAGACAGGCTGCAGGAAAAGCACTGGAGTGGGTCGCATCCATATCGGCTCCAAGTGGGAGCACTATACATTACTCATCATCAGTCCAGAATCGATTCAGCATTTCCAGAGATAATAATGTGGACCAGGTGTATCTGACCATGAACAGCTTGAAACCTGAAGACTCTGCTGTTTATTACTGTGCCCGAACTCGCACAGTGACACACGAAGCCACAGAGCTGCACACAAACTGTGACCGTCACACAAAGTGCTGTGCATCAACTTAAAGTGTTCTTTTTATCATGTACAAACAATTAGTTTTTTTTTTTCTCAGATCAAATTTGCTCTGTTAAAATTAGATGAACTTATGACATATTACAGAGATAAATTAAAGACAGCATCATCTCTGTTTTTGAGACAGATCAAATTTGTTACTTGTTAAATGTTAAAAACCTTTGAAATAACACATTGAGACAAATAAAAGACAGATACAGCAGAGGAAATACTTTTTGACATTATTTTTTCATACCTCATAAATGGAACACACTGGGCTTTTGTCGATGGGTGCATGAAAAACACAAACAAACAGCCCCCCCCCCCCCCCCCAAAAAAAAAAAAAAAAAAACTGTCCCCAATGAGTTTTGTGCCAAAATTCTGTGAATGCTTGAATTGAATTACCAGTTGTTTGTTTTCAAAATAGCTTTTTTTGTGTGTTTTGTTCTAAATTAATGAATCAATCAGTTATTCAGTTCATTTATGAATTAAGTAACTGATTAAACAATTAATTAAGTATTATTTATGGATAGAAAGTAACATGTTTAATGCATTTATTAAAAAAATTAAAAATATACACATTTTATTAGATAAAAAAATCTATTTTGCAATAATTGATTAATATTTATGTATTTAGAGTAAATGCATATAAACAACAGGGAAAATGATGTTTAGTTTGATTTTGGACAGATCAAGAAGATCTTTCATGAGGCCAATGTATTGTGTCAAACTCAACCTTCAAAAGAAAAACCAGATGTTTGTTCAATATCATGAGGAAGATTAAAAAAAAAGGAAGACCACTATCATCATTATCATCAAAAAGGATTGTTGCAGTAAAATGATTAAATAGCTGCTTAAAAAAATGAACCTCTAATGTCATCACTTTATCATAAAATACAGGATCATAATGTCATTAATTTATGTTCATTTTAGATGATCTCAATGCCAAATTCACAAAGACAACAGAGATTAAAGGTCAGTGTGACTTTAACTGATATTGTTTTGCAAAACATCTGTAAATGAACAAAATAAGTTTGAAAAGAGAGCTCAATTTCACTTTAAAAACAAAACATTCATCAAACCTGCATTAAAGTAGAAGAAATTTGTCTGTTTCTAAATAGTAGTCAAACTGTAACTGTATGTTTGCATATTTTATTTTGTGCTGGTGAAGATTCTAAAAATATTATGTAAAATACAACAGAGTAGGAAAAACCTTATTTGATATTTGTGCAGTTATAAGATCCACATTGGATTGTTCAATTACAAAGAACATAGCAGGATACACAGAAAACATCCATCAAACACCTGAAAGATTTTTGAAAAATTCAGTGGAAAAGTACAGAACCAGCACAAATTTTCGAGTATCTTGTGTCAGAGACACAGTGACTGGAGTTTGATGAGCAGCTGCACAGAAACACACACACACACACACACACACACACACACACACACACACACACACACACACACACACACACACACACACACACACACACACACACACACACACACACACACACACACACACACAATTCCAGTCAAGCAGACTGGACTCAGTGAGATAACCATCTGCTATAAAAATGCAACCACAATTCTCATTTTATCACCATTCTCTGACTGAGCAGGTTATGTCATGCCCCTAGTCTTCATAACACCAACAACATTTTTTTTATGTTGTTCAGTGGAAAAGTACTGAACCAGCAAAATATATTTATTTTCAATATTCTGTTTGTTTTGGTCTACTGGCATGATGAAAAACCTTCCAGAAGATTCTGGCCACATTATGGACTCAGTCGGTGCAGATCCTGTCCACATGGTCCTCAGCTCACAGGCCACCCTCTTAGGCAACAGCATCTACAACAACTCCAGTCCCTTAGTGAACAACAACAGGCAATCTCAGTCCAGGTTCTCATCTCTCTACAGAGGAATGCTGGAGCTCTGACAGAGTGACCATCAGGTTCTTGGTCACCTCCATGACTAAGGCCTTCTCCCCCGATCGCTCAGTTTAGACGGGTGGCCAGGTCTAGGAAGAGTCCTGGTAGAGCTGAACTTCTTCCATTTATGGATGATGGAGGTCACTTTGATCACTGGGACCTTAAAAGCAATAGAAATGTTTCTGTACCTTTTCACAGATTTGGGCCTCAAGACAAACCTCTCTCAAAAGGCCTACATACAAACCCTTTGACTTCATGCTTGGTTTGTGCTCTGACACGTACTGTCAACTGTGGGACCTTGTCAGGGTTCATGGTGTGGAACGAACATAATGCTGGACACAGATTGCAGACTCAGAAGGTGGAGTACAAAAAAGCTTTATCTTCAAAAAACAGGCACATGTACAGTACACAAGTAATCAGCGTGGCAAAGGTAATCAGCAGATGTGAGGTAAAGGCGTGGTCAAAAACAAGCTGGGTTCAGATATACAGAGTAACCATGTTGTCAGAGCTGAGACAAAATCAGAATCAAATAAAGCAGGATTCAAAAGTACTGTGAGTCCAAAATCAAGATGCTGTGGCAAAAAAATCAAGGTCAAACATGAAGCAAGGTCATACACAGAAGAGCAGGCAGTCAAGGACAAAACAAGGCTGGAACGCAGACAAAGTCAAAACGACTGGCAAAGAACAGAGAAACATGCAAACATGTAACATGTACAATAACTTAAGTTTTATCTGAGTTTAAAAGCAGGAAATTAGAGGTCATCCATGTCTTTATGTCTGTAAGACAATCCTGCAGTTTAGCTAATTGGTGTGTGTCCTCTGGCTTCATGGACAGATAAAGCTGGGTATCATCTGCATAACAATGAAAATTTAAGCAATGCTTTCTAATAATACCGCCTAAGGGAAGCATGTATAAAGTGAATAAAATTGGTCCTAGCACAGAACCTTGTGGAACTCCATAATTAACCTTAGTCTGTGAAGAAGACTCCCCATTTACATGAACAATTGTAATCTGTTAGATAAATATGATTCAAACCACCGTAGCGCAGTGCCTTTAATACCTATGGCATGCTCTAATCTCTGTAATAAATTTTATGGTCAACAGTAATCAAAAGCAGCACTGAGGTCTAACAGGACAAGCACAGAGATGAGTCCACTGTCTGAGGCCATAAGATCATTTGTAACCTTCACTAATGCTGTTTCTGTACTATGATGAATTCTGAAACCTGACTGAAACTCTTCAAATAGACCATTCCTCTGCAGATGATCAGTTAGCTGTTTTACAACTACCCTTTCAAGAATTTTGAGAGAAAAGGAAGGTTGGAGATTGGCCTATAATTAGCTAAGATAGCTGGGTCAAGTGATGGCTTTTTAAGTAATGGTTTAATTACTGCCACCTTAAAAGCCTGTGGTACATAGCCAACTAATAAAGATAGATTGATCATATTTAAGATTGAAGCATTAATTAATGGTAGGGCTTCCTTGAGCAGCCTGGTAGGAATGGGGTCTAATAGACATGTTGATGGTTTGGAGGAAGTGACTAATGAAAGTAACTCAGACAGAACAATCGGAGAGAAAGAGAAAGAGGTGTGATACAGGTGTGTGTGAAAGTTCAGGAAGGACACAAAGCTGGGGCAAGCTGGAGCCAGATAGTGCAGTAAATCAAACACTAAGCAGACAGAAAAAAAATGGTAGGTGAGTCCCAAACATAATGCAAAAGAATCTACACATGGAAGGGGCAAAGAAACAAAACTAGGAAAACAAAGGAGAACTGAAAAGTGATCAAGAGAACTAAGGTTGGGGCTGAAAGTAGAACACAATTAACATGTGGCAAGAGTATAACAAAGAGAAATTACAAGCAATGTGTTGGGGAAAGTGAAATGCACGGACCCACACCAGGGGGTCCGTGCATTTCACTTTGAATAAACAGCCAATAGAGATGCCAGTAAATACAATTTATTGCTGCAAATGTGCACAACAGGTCAAATACTGCTTTTAGTCTGTCAATCAAGCTACACAAAAGATGATGTGGGCAGGCTCGAGGGTAGGAGACGCCTATTCAGAGAAAAGCCGGGACCCACGAGGTTCCACCGCCAACGGAGACCTGCAACACACCGGAGCCACCAAGTCCTGAGTCCCCAGGTGGCCACTGCTTCCAGCTGTCAGATCCGGTACTGCTGGCAGGAACAGACACAGGTTAAAGGTGGGTGTGTGTACACCCAGCAAACAGTCAGCAAAAATACAGTTCCATCCTGAGGGAAAAACCTCCACCTCCAAACACAGGAACACAGAGTACGTGCAGTGCCTTATGTATAACTTAATCAAGTCTGAAGTGAGGAGTGGAGACGCCAACTCCTCCAACTTCCACAAACTCGGCTACAAGCTGCAAGTGTACAAAAGGTTACGACTGCAAAAAGCTCAGATGCAAAAAAACCGTGTGCGTACAGCACAGAACAGCTGAGTAGTTTACCTGACGGGTAAGCTGATAACTCGGCAGAGTACTGATGTCTCTCCCAGGCTTTTATGGATGGTGGTGATGAGGTGATGTGTGACAGCTGTCAGCTCCGGGCTCCTGGTGGATTCCTGCGGCGACTGCGCCCTCTGGTGCCCGAAGCCCGACGACAGGCAGGGCGCCCTCTGGTGGTGAGTCAGCAGTACCTCCTCTTCGGGCAGCCCACACAACACAATGACTATATTGGTAAAAACGTAAAATAAAACCAGTGACTAAAGTAATCCAAAACTGAAAATCAAAAACAGGAGGATGTGAAGATGGGGGACACAGACAGGACCAAGATGAAATCCCAGACATGGGGCAGATCATGACATACCTTATATGTAGACAGGTGTATGTCTTTCCACATCATGTCCAATTAACTGAATTTACCCCAGATGGACTCTCATTAAGCTGTAGAAACATCTCAAGGATGTTCAGTGGAAACAGGATGCACCTGAGCTCAATTTTGAGCTTCATGGCAAAGGCTGTGAATACTTATCTACATGTGATTTCTTAGTTTTTTTTTATTTTTTTAATAAATTTTCAAAACATAACAAAACACCCCAACTTTTTTCACATTGTCATTACGGGGTATTGTGTGTACAATTATGAGGAAATAAAATGAATTTCATCCATTTGGAATAAGGCTGTGACATAACAAATGTGGAAAAAGTGAAGCACTGTACATTTTTCACAGCTTCATCTCAGCCTCTCATCCACACAGTTCTGTATGATACGAGGTCTGTCAATAAAGTATAGGTCCTTTTTATTTTTTTCAAAAACTATATGGATTTCATTCATATGTTTTTACATCAGACATGCTTGAACCCTCGTGCGCATGCGTGAGTTTTTCCACGCCTGTCGGTGACGTCATTCACCTGTGAGCACTCCTTGTGGGAGGAGTCGTCCAGCCCCTCGTCGAAATTCCTTTGTCTGAGAAGTTGCTGAGAGACTGGCGCTTTGTTTGATCAAAATTTTTTCTAAACCTGTGAGGCACATCGAAGTGGACACGGTTCGAAAAATTAAGCTGGTTTTCGGTGAAAATTTTAAAGGCTGATGAGAGATTTTGAGGTGATACTGTCGCTTTAAGGACTTCCCACGGAGCGAGACTTCGTGCAGCGGTCCCAGGCGCCATCGTCAGCCTGTTTCAAGCTGAAACCTCCACATTTCAGGCTCTATTGATCCAGGACGTCGTGAGAGAACAGAGAAGTTTCAGAGGAAGTCGGTTTCAGCATTTTATCCGGATATTCCACTGTTAAAGGAGATTTTTTTAATGAAAGACGTGCGGACGGATTGCAGCGTCGGCTCACAGCCGCCGCGATGCTCCGTCACAGGAAAAACACCTCCGTTGGAAGCCTTAAGGACAAGTTGGAACATGTCCAGCTGTTAAACAATTTCTCATATACTCACTCCACTGAAAGCCATCAAAAGCCGCCTGGTTTTACAAATGGTTATCAATACCGGCTGCGTCCCGACGCGCGGACCCGTCCGCACGTCTTTCATTAAAAAAATCTCCTTTAACAGTGGAATATCCGGATAAAATGCTGAAACCGGACTTCTTCTGAAACTTCTCTGTTCTCATCACGACGTCCTGGATCAATAGAAGCCTGAATGTGGAGGTTTTCAGCTTGAAACAGGCTGACGACGGCGCCTGAGAGCGCTGAGCGACGTCTCGCACCGTGGGAAGTCCTTAAAGCGACAGTATCACCTCAAAATCTCTCATCAGCCGTTAAAAGTTTCACCGAAACCCAGCTTAATTTTTCGAACCGTGTCCATTTCGATGTGCCTCACAGGTTTAGAAAAAAGTTTGATCAAACAAAGCGCCAGTCTCTCAGCAACTTCTCAGACAAAGGAATTCCGACGAGGGGCTGGATGACTCCTCCCACAAGGAGTGCTCACAGGCGAGTGACGTCACCGACAGGCGTGGAAAAACTCACGCATGCGCACGAGGGTTCAAGCATGTCTGACGTAAAAACATATGAATGAAATCCATATAGTTTTTGAAAAAAATAAAAAGGACCTATACTTTATTGACAGCCCTCGTATCTCATGTTTGATCATTGTAAGAAATGCTAAAATGCTTGCTGATGTTTTTACTGTCACGCAGTGACAGAATTCAGGTTTTATTTAATTTGGTTATTCTCTGACTGCACATGACTTTGGTTTATGTGTTGTTAGTGATTCTGTTTGAGATTTTATTTCAGATCCTCAAATTTTGTGTGAAAAGATGCACAAAACTAATTTATTCTGTTATCTGATATATGTTCTTTGAAATATATTGAAGTAAAAATAAATTTGCAGATGTACTTGTTCAAAAGATTAAACTTGAGATGACTCTTCATTGCACCTCCAAATCATCAGCATCCTGGGAACCACAATCTCTGAAATAATATATTTTATACTCTTCAAATTCATCGGGAACAAAGGTTCATAAAGTTAAATGAATAATTTCACCTGTTAATGGTAATTTGTGTGTGTGTGGGGGGGGGGGGGGGGGGGGTTGTTTCAGTTGAGAAAATGAATACTGCTATCTAGTGGCAGTAATGGAATTTTCACTTGGGGTTGTCAAATTAGAAAGATCACGTGATGAAGACACAAACAAGAAGCTGTAAAGTTTACTGACAGATCTTTGGCACTTTGAATGAAGATAAAAATTTTGGAAGTTATAAAACTAAGCAAAATCAACAAGCAACGACAGTCACAAATAAAATTCCCTTTTTTTAAATCAATATTGACTAAATATAACAGTAATGCTCAGATTATTTTTCCCCACAAACAACATAATGTCATTAGAAATCCAGTACAAGTCATACTGAATAATTACATTCATGAATAACTTTTTAAGATGCAGTTTGTCTTCACTGTGTGTTTTAATTAGTTTAAATCTGATGGGCAGACGGCCTTGTGAAGTCCTGTTTATTTATAATTCATTGCCCAGTATAAAATGGAACATGTCAGACCTTCATTTACTCTGTAACAGTTACAGTGATCACAGACTGATACTTCAGTGGGATCGACTTAGAAACAATCGTTCTGCTGCAGAATGTACAAAAACAAAAAAAAAAATCAGTATGTTGTACATGGTGAGAGGTGATGTGGTGTAAGTATTCTTTATATGAACACAGTCATGATATGTAATTATTCTTTATTATTATTATAGGTTTTCATTCTAAATATTAATATATCCTGATGTTCATACTTTTAATATTTTACTTCTTTCCTTCTGTCAAAGTTTGTGTTGCCTCTGCTGTTCTTTGCATGTGTGCAGGTTTTTGAAAGGGTCTGTGTCACTGTGATACTGGGGTGGTCACAGTGTTATACTTCATAACAAAAACCATGTTCAATGACCGACACACTATCACTTCTTTGCGTCATACTCGCCTGTTTGTCTGATTGTACACGATCATATTCATGATTTATACTCGCACGACTTCAACTAATATTTAAAAATGTAAACGCAAAATGTTAGTATTTCTTTAACAATACAGTGACATTGAACATTGTGCACCATTAAAACAGAAACCAGTTCTATACAATGAAAATCACTTATTGATAAATAGGATTACTTAAAAAAAAATATAAAAAAATATACAAACTTGCACATGGTAGTTTAAACAAAGACGTACTTGTTTGACTTTTCAAATCATTAGCAGAAAATGACAGGTTATATAAGGTTTTTATACTGTAGCTCTCTAGACACTTTAAAAATAGATTGAAATGCCATTTTTGAGCTGTTATGTATTTTACTTTTTTTTTGGTCCTTCTTCAGTGGGTTAAGAAAAACATGTCCAAATATTCCTAAAGATAAACTGTATATGCCCCCACCCCTGGGTTGTAATCAAACCAACTATACAAATTCTATTTCCAAAAAAAAAAAAAAAAAAAAAGAGAGAGAAAAATAAGCAGATTTATTTTTTTGTTTTTACAAACGCAGGAGAAATGAGCACTTATTTGTTGTAGTATTGCCCAGTAAACTTCAGCCTAATTATTTGTTGACAATCACTCAGGTGACCCTGAACCATCCCTTAGTTATGCTGCTATAGACTTAGACTGCTGGGGGGTTCCCATGATGCACTGTTTCTTTCTCTTTTTGCTCTGTATGCACCACTCTGCATTTAATCATTAGTGATCGATCTCTGCTCCCCTCCACAGCATGTCTTTTTCCTGGTTCTCTCCCTCAGCCCCAACCAGTCCCAGCAGAAGACTGCCCCTCCCTGAGCCTGGTTCTGCTGGAGGTTTCTTCCTGTTAAAAGGGAGTTTTTTCCTTCCCACTGTAGCCAAGTGCTTGCTCACAGGGGGTCGTTTTGACCGTTGGGGTTTTACATAATTATTGTATGGCCTTGCCTTACAATATAAAGCGCGTTGGGGCAACTGTTTGTTGTGATTTGGCGCTATATAAAAAAATTGATTGATTGATTGATTGAATCACATAATTTAAAAATATTTTTAAATAACTGAGTTTTCCTACCAACAAAAATAAATTAAACTTTACTTATTGTAATTTACCTGAATTCATTATTTGTAAAACACAAATGAAGTACATTTTCTGTACTGTATTTAATTAAAATGCACTTACATATGCACTGTGAGCAATAAAAGTTCTTGAATAATCATTACAATTATAGTTTTTATTCAGTACTTTGACATTATTATGAATACATTAAAAGAAAAAAAATGTTTATTATTACATGTTGCTGAGAAGAGCACAGCTGTTATTCTGCATGATAGGTTTTTGTCATGTGTTGTATCAACATGTATATACTGGCTGGGGCACAGTGATACACACAGTTACAAAAACCTCTCAGTAAAAGTAAAGCCTGTTTTAACACATAAAGTTACTTTAGAAAAGTACGGAAAAAAGTATAAAAGTACTTACAGGATGTGAATACTTACGTATATGTGATTTCTTACAAACAACAACAACAACAACAACAAAAAAAAACAAACTTTTTTTACATTGTCATGGTGTTTTGTGTAGACTTTTGAGAGAAAAAGGAATTTACTCCATTCTAGAATAAGGCTGTAACATAACAAAATGTGGAAACAGTGATGCGCTGTGAATACATTCTAGATGCACAGTAAAAAAATGTGAAAATCACAGCTTGTAAACAAATGCTTTGATGTGACTTTTGCATTATGGTAGCACTGCTGAAATTATTGTGGGAAGTTCAGCCTTCTCAAGCTCCAACAAAGAACTGCAGAATAAATTCCTATTCAGTTTTTAACTGTTAAACTCTAAAGAAATGTTTGCTTCTAAAATGAATCTAAATAACCTTTCCAGCTTGTCATAGTTTGCTTACATCTCTGTCAATGAAAGACATGCTATTGTTCATCGAAAAGCTAAAAATGATCTATTTGCTTCTTGCCATGAAATAAACGTAAACAACAGAATGTGACGTTTAGGTTTTTGCAGAATTTTCATTTTGTACATTAAAGGGGATGACTGTTGTAGTCAACTTTAAAATAATAGCTTTAAACAATATTAAAAATAAAATATAAATAACATATTTTTAACATGACAAAGTTTTTTTCCTCTGGAAGTTTACATTGTTATTTGGAGATTTAATGACTTAAACATTTCATGAACCGTTGGAGTTGAAAACAGAACTGACCAACTCTGTTTTTCAGCAACACTATGAAACTATTAGTCTTGTTTTATGCTAGAATAGTTTTATTTCCTATTTGCTCAGATTAATGACTTTATTTTCTCTTTCTTCATCTGCATCATTTTAAGTTAAATACAATATAATGGAATATCATTATAGAGCACTTTGTCATCTGATGTTGACGTTCAAAGTTCATTAAAATATCTCACCAAACTAAATCAGTTTTAGACAAAATCAACACATTGTCTAAAAGTTTCATGATATTGACAATATTCATTCATTTGGCAGGATTTTATAACAACTTTTCAAAGTAAAATTTGAAACACAATATGCATTTGCATCTTGTCACAGTCAGTGCAAGGGTGGAGTTTTTGTACTGGCATATATCACAGTGATATACTATAATAGCCACAGTGATACAAGTCATGACAAAAACCTCCTTCTTCTGTCAGAGCAAAATTTAGTGATTACATGGAAAAGAAATTTGTGAAAACATTTTTGATAGTGAAAAGTGTCCAAACCTCTTCCCACAAAAGCAAAGATGTTTTAAAATGGAAAATGACAATGAAAATCACAAATTGGATTTTCTGTTCAAAAAAAACCTACATCAAAAACAGAATTTTCCTTTCATTTTGCGTTATTATTACACATTATGGACACTAAAGTGTTAATTTAAGTTGAAAATGTTGTGTTATTTTTCTTGAAAAACATGTATGTCGATAAATAATTACTCATCACAAGAAAGTGACGATACACTGTGTCAGGTGTTTTTGTACGAGTGTGTACCACTGTGTGATGGGGCTCCCACAGTGATCTGTGCAAATACAAAAACCTCTGCTGGATTGTCTGTGGCCAAAAATGTTAAAACTGTATTCACAAAATTAGGCTCTTTCTTCAAAAGCCCAAAATACATCAATATTTCAACAGTGGTATTTTGTAACACAGGCAGTTACGTTTACTGTATTTTATCAACTGTTCGGCTTCTTAAAGTATACTAACATTTACAATTTACAATATACTTTACGAGGTCTGTTAGAAAACTATCCAACCTTTTATTTTTTGCAAAAACTATATGGATTTGAATCATGTGCGCTTGCATCAGCCAAGCTTGAACCTTCGTGCGCATGCGTGAGTTTTTTCACGCCTGTCGGTTGCGTCATTTGCCTGTGAGCACGCTTTGAGTGAGCAGTGGTCCACCCCCCTCGTCGGAATTGTTATTGTGAGGAAAATGTCTGAACGATTTGGAGCTTTGCTGCATCAAATTTTTCCAGAAACTGTGAGAGACAGCCAGGTGGAAACCATTCGGAAGATTCAGACGGCTTTCAGGGACGATTCTATGGGGATCACACAGATTAAGGAGTGTTACAACCGGTTTAAAGACGACCAGATCATTTCCAAACTGAATGCTGTGTTGATCCGGGACGTCGTCTGACTACCAGAGAAATGGCAAAATTTGTGTACATAGCACTTTTTCACCACATGCCACTGTTACAGGAGTTTTTGTCATGGAAAGAGGAGCGGAAGAATTCGCCACGGAGCCGCTAATGGCGCGGGACAAAAGCACCTTCGTGTTGGTCTCACAGGACATGTTGTAACATGCCCAGCTCTTGCACCATTTGGAAGATTCAGACGGCTTTCAGTGGCTTTTCAGTTGTGTGACTATTCGAGAAATTGTGGACGAGCTGGACATGCCACAACATGTCCTGTGAGGCTTCATCACGTCATTGCTTTTTGTCCCACACCATTAGCGGCTCCGTCCTGATGCGTGAATTCCTCCGCACGTCTTTTCATGACAAGAACTCCTGTAACAGTGGAATGTGGCGAAAAAGTGCTATGTGCACATCTTCTGCCATTTCTCTGGTAGTCAGACGGTGTCCCGGATCAACACAGCGCTCAGTTTGGAAATGATCTGGTCATTTCAGCCTGTCGATCGCTGCTCAGAGCGCGGCGCGCCCTCCGCACTTGTGCGCCATCTTTAAACTGGTTGTAACACTCCTTAATCTGTGTGATCCCCATAGAATCATCCCTGAAAGCCGTCTGAATCTTCTGAATGGTTTCCACCTGGCTGTCTCTCACAGTTTGATGCAGCAAAGCTCCAAATCGTTCAGACATTTTCCTCGCAATGAAAATCCGACGAGGGGGGTGGACCACTGCTCACTCAAAGCCTGCTCACAGGCGAAATGACGCAACCGACAGGCGAAAAACTCACGCATGCGCACGAAGGTTCAAGCTTGGCTGATGCAATCACACGTGATTCAACTCCATATAGTTTTTGCAAAAAATAAAAAGGTTGGATAGTTTTCTAACAGACCTCATACTTTTACAAATTGTGTTAAGCAAATTACTTGTTTATTTATTGAAAATACTGTATGTTTAAAATTAATTTCAACAACTGGAAAGATATGATCCTCATAGAGTGTTTTACAAACCAACTTCAAATGACTTCCTGCTCTGAGGTACATATAAATAACAGAAAAGACTATCTATCTATCTATCTATCTATCTATCTATCTATCTATCTATCTATCTATCTATCTATCTATCTATCTATCTATCTATCTATCTATCTATCTATCTATCTATCTATCTATCTATCTATCTATCTATCTATCTATCTATCTATCTATCTATCTATCTATCTATCTATCTATCTATCTATCTATCTAGTTGACTTGGGGTTGTCATGGTCTGTCCTGTTATAAATTTCCTTCTGTGTGCTTGTTTTGTAATACAGAGGAAACGACTGACACCAGAACAGGTGTTTCCACATTCAGTTGACAAACGGAAACTTCAGACTGAAAGCCAAAGGCTCTGACATGGTCAGCACTGACACTCAACACACAAGGATTTCAGATAACTTACACAATGTCTTCCCGGAGTTTATTCTTTAAAGACAATCACAAAGCCATTAATTTGTGGTAAATTATATTGTAAACAGACAATGTTTTGAGCTGTTTTTTCTTTACAGTTTTTTTGCAATCGCTTCAACTTGGAAGTTTGTGTTCAATTTTCAAAACGTTAGATCCAACACTTATAACTGTCAGCACTTGTAACAGCCCAACCATGTGTTCAAAACTTTGCATTGTACAACCACAATTCCAATGAAGTTGGGACATCTGTAAAATATAAATAAAATCAGAATACAATGATTTGCAAATCATCTTCAACCTATATTCAATTGAATACACCACAAAGACAAGATATTTAATGTTTAAACTAATAAGTTTATTGTTTTTGTGCAAATATTTGCTCATTTTGAAATGGATGCCTGCAACATGTTTCAAAAAAGCTTGGGACAGTGGCAACAAAAGACTGGGAAAGATGATGAATGCTCAAAGAACACCTGTTTGGAACATTCCACAGGTGAACAGGTTAATTAGGCATAAAAAAAAAGCATCCCCAAAATGCTCAGCCATTCACAAGCAAAGATGGGGCGACGATCACCATTTTGTGAACAGCTGCGTGAAAACAAAGAAACAGTTTAAGAACAATGTTTCTCAATGTTCAATTGTAAGGAATTTAGGGATTCCATCATCTACAGTCCATAATATAATCAGAACATTCAGAGAATCTGGAGAACTTTCTACACGTAAGCGACAAGGCCGAAAGCCAACAGTGAATGCCCCTGACCTTTGATCAGGTGGCACTGCATTAAAAACCGACATCATTGCGTAAAGGATCTTACCGTGTGGGCTCAGCAACACTTCAGAAAACCATTGTCAGTTAACTCAGTTCAAGGGAGTAACTTTGATTTTGATATTGGTGGGGACACAAAAGTGCTCCAAGACAAAAAAAATTTTTTACATTACCAATCATAAGTTTATGTCATGCAGATGTTATAGGATCAGCTGTTTTTAGCAGCAGATACGGAGCGGCTCGGAGGAAAAAAAAGCATAAAAATGTCTTTGTAAAGCTCAGTGCAGGTGTGCTGTTGTCACTGTGCTTTAAGAGGTGAGGACGAGTCGTAGCTGTTGCAGAAAAACGCGGATGAAAAGCTCACAGCTCGCTTAAAGGGTGTAGTTCAGTCGAACCCCGACCCCCTGCCCACAGACCAAGTTCTATCGACCCACAATGCAAAAATAATAGTAACGCACAGTGACATGGAGAAGTAACTTTAATCTGATTACTGATTTGGAAAGATTAACACGTTAGATTACTCGTTACTAAAAAAAAGTGGTCAGATTAGACCGGCATCACTGCTAGGGGCTTCGAGCAGTGGCATACATTTAACCCTTTATGTGCCATAATAATGGAGGACAGCGGTTTTATTGGTCGTGATTACACAGTAGGGGGCTGAATATTGGTAGGGACATGACCCTAGCGTCCCTACCCAAAATTACGCCCTAGACTCAGTTTGTCGCTACATCTACAAGTGCAAATTAAAACTCTACCATGCAAAGTGAAAGCCATACATCAACAACATCCAGAAATGCTGCCGCCTTCTCTGGGCCTGAGCTCATCTGAAATGGACAGACGCAAAGTGGAAAAGTGTGCTGTGGTCTGATGAGTCCACATTTCAGATTGTTTTTGGAAATCATGGATGTCATGTCCTCCAGACAAAAGAGGAAAAAAAACATCCAGATTGTCACCAGGGCAAAGTTCAAAAGCCAGCATCTGTGAGGGTATGGGGGGTGTGTTAGTGCCCATGGCAACTTACACATCTGTGATGGCACCATCAATGCTGAAAGGTACATCTAGATTTTGGAGCAACACATGCTGCCATCCAAGCAATGTCTTTTTCAGGGACGTCCCTGCTTATTTCAGCAAGACAATGCCAAGCCACATTCTGCACGTGTTACAACAGTGTGGCTTCATAGTAAAAGAGTGCGGCTACTGGCATGCCTGCAGTCCAGACCTGTCACCTATTGAAAATGTGTGGCGCATTATGAAGTGCAAAATACAACAACAGAGACCCCGGACTGTTGAACAACTGAAGTCGTACATCAAGAAAGAATGGGAAAGAATTCCACCTACAAAACTTCAACAATTGGTGAGTGTTGTTAGCGCCCTGTCCCACTGGGGAGAGGATTAATTGCGCATGAATTGAGTACACAAATTACGGGCGTTCGTTGTCATCCGCAACAAAAATGGCCAAAAATTACAAATGTCCCAGTATGAATTACGGATATATTAACAATATATAGCGAAGATATGATGAACAATCACGGTTATATAACGCATGTAGTGAGGAAACTGATCCGACACATTGAGATTATCACGGCAGTATTACGGTTGTGTTATGAATGCATCACGCACATATTGCGCGTGCACGGCATCTGCATTGCGGTCATAAAATAAGCGCACTCGGGCTGTCAGCATCACTATTCACACGACCAATACAGCCTCTGGAGCAATTGCTGGACTTGGACAAGTTGATCACAGTGTTGTTATGCCAGGGTTAAGTGTTCATGAGTTTGGGGAGCGGGAGGGGGAAAGCCGCTTGGGGTGTGAGACGGTGTTTTTTTTTTTCTTTTTTTTTGAGAGTGTCACAGAAAACAGACGTCAGCATGAGTTGTGGCTAAACAGCAACTCTTCCTTTTGTTGGTGTTAAATAAAAGTCCTGGATTGCAGCAGTTCCTTCTTTGTGGATTTACACAGCAATAACTGGCAGGTATGTCACTTTCTGCCACACTTTGGGTTCAAGTGATGTGTTTGTTATGCAGTCACAGATTGTCTGCAAATCAGCTGCAAAGCAGATGTAATAAAAATGCTTTATTCATGGCCAATTTGTATGTATTCGCTACAACTTATTTTAGTTTGTGATGTGGACATGATGGGCACACAATATATCTGTTTTATACACTGTCCCAGTACGCTGCCAAGCCGCAAATCCCTGTCAGTTGCGGATATCAGTGGTTAACGGCAGATATACAGTGCAAAGAGTGAGTATGTATTGTGTATGAATTTATATATGGAGTATGTAAGGCGGATGTCATCCGCATCCAGAAAAAATCCAAAAATCCTGGCTGCGGACATGCGTGCTTCTGCGGATGATCACGGGCGTGTTCGGATGACAGCTGACTCATACAGGCATGTTACAGGGATATTGCGGATGTTTGGCGAATATGGGCCAATTTTGTGCGCAATCCATATGCAAATCCTCCTAAACACCAGTGGGCCAGGGCCCTTAGAAAGAAAGATGATGTGTGTTAAACATACCACTGTCCCAGCTTTTTTGAAATGTGTTGCAGGCATCCATTTCAAAATGAGCAAATATTTGCACAAAAACAATAAAATTTATCAGTGTGAACATTAAATATCTTGTCTTTGTGGTGTATTCAATTGAACATAGGCTGAAGAGGATTTGCAAATCATTGTATTCTGTTTTTATTTACATTTTATACAACATCCCAACTTCATTGGAACTGCGGTTGTACATTCATATCACTGAAGAAGAGTTGCACATCTGAATCTGTGGTTCAAATGACTCACCTATCAAGAAATACCGTAGGAACACTACTTTACATCACCCACACACAAGATACCAATAGCTTCACTGCTAAGTCATTATTTCAGTCCTTTACATTACTGCAAAAAACAGTTGATGCATATTTCAATAAGGTTATATATTGTGGTTCTAAACAATAGAGACAGTGGAACCATTTCATTAAATGTGAAATAATGTTTGAAATACACTCGTAACAGGTTTATTTGAGGAATGGCAAAGAAAAGTAGTCATAATGCCAAATAAAGCAGCCATAAAAGTAAGTGAAACAAAACATTTTGATCAACTGCTGTGTAAAAAGTGGACATGTGTAAACAAAAAGATACTGGAACATTGTTACTCACCATTTGTATCAACTCTCTATGCTAGATTTGGCCAAAGATTCTCAAAGTCAAAGTGTCTTTATTTGTCTCCCTAAGGAGAAATTTGCCTTGGACAGAGGGGTCTGCTACACAACATCACATCCAGTACATAGCACCCATACATCAAAAACAACATAGTAAATCAAAGTTAAAATAGAAATACACAACATTATTAATATATTTGTGCAAATTCCGCAATACATAACCTTATGCTATCTTATCTTCCCTGATCTATCCACTGATTTATGAGCTTCACTGATAATGGAATAAATTAATGTTTATATCGATTATTTTTACAAAGAGGAACCCTGTACCTCCTTCCTGAGTTAAGTAAAATATATTCAGAGTGCAGTACGTGAGACGCATCTGATAAAATATTGTCTGCACATCTGAGAACTGTCTGTTCAAACAACTCTTGGGGAGTTACAGGTACCACCATACCCATGATTTTGCCAGCTATTTTAATCAGATTTAATATTTGAGTTTTTGATTTAACCGTTACATTATGAAACCAGCTAATAATACCATACCGTAACACAGACTCAATTTTTGCTCTGTAGAAAATCAACATACGTAATATTCCTACATACACCAAACAGTCGGAGTCGATGAAGAAAGTGCATGCGCCGGTGGATTCGGGCACAAACGCTTGACACTTGCACGTGCCAGCATAAGTTGTTATCGATGTAAACCCCCAGATATTTATATGAATCCACCTGCTCAATTTTACATCCATGTATGGTGACCACACTACGGTCCCCAACAGCCCTAGGGTTTACCAACATCTCCACTGTTTTATTAGTATTAATCTGCAGTTGATGGACATCACACCAGTTCACAAACCTGTCCACTCCAGATTTGTGACAACTTGAATTTGTACTAGTGTTTAGCAGGCTGAGTATTACAGTGTCATCTGAAAATTTAACAGCATACTGGTTTGGCTGATAGCTGATGCAGTCATTGGTATAAAGTGTAAATAAAAAAGGTGAACTAACACAGCCCTGAGGGGCACCAGTGCTGCTTAAGGCAATATCAGAGCAGACAGAATTGACCTTCACCTGCTGTGACCTGTTTGTCAGAAAAGAGTGATACCACTTAATTAGGAAAGGGTTCACAATCAGCTGAGTCATTTTTTGAAGAAGGACATGTGACCAGATACAATTCAAAGGAGAACTGAAATCAATAAAAAACTAATTTGGCATACGCAGAGGAACTCTCAAGATGCTTTAAAACCAAGTTCATTAGTTAAAATGACATCACTCATACTCTGCTTATCATCGACATCACAGTGGATATTTCCCTTCACATGCATTAGGGGAATATTTTTCCTGGCATGATGACTCAAGGCCTGACATCAGTCTGCCATTATCCATTTCATCACATGTTTCATCCATGGCCTGGAGGAGGGTGGCACATACATGAGGGTGACGAACATAGACTTTCCACCTCCATGCTTAGAAGAAGTCCACTATCGGGTTGAGAAAAGGAGAGTATGGGCTCAAATATAATGTTATGAACTGTGGATGGACCTCAAACCATGTGTGCACCACTTCAGCATGGTGGAATTGTCCCAGACTACCACATATGTGACTCCCCCAGTTTGAGAGCTGCTCTAGTTCATTTACTACCTACAGAAAATGTGGGCATAGACTTCAAGTACTGCTTGTCCATCATTATCCGTAAACCTGTGCGTCCTCAACGCCACATCGTCAACTGCTTAGACCAATTAGGGTCGCGGGGGGCTGGATCCTGTTCCAGCAGTCATTGAGCATGAGGCGGGATACACCCTGAACGGGATGCCAGTCTGTCGCAGGGCTACATTTAGACAAAAAACACATTCACACCCGCATGCACACCTATGGACAATTTAATGGTGCCAATCCACCGAAGGGCCCCTTCGCACATAGTGCGAAGTTTGGATGGAGTGCACACTTAGTGCACATGATGCAGGAATCATGTACAAACTGTGGAATGTTGTCTGCCTCCAACGCCTCATACACCTGTTGCTACAACTATTTGTGCACACAAGCGCCTTAAAGACAAAGTATGTGCTGGCCAAATTCCAGGTAACACGCAGGAACTTCTAACACCGCTTGCATGCCAGTCGCATTCTTCACATGACAACAGACTGAAGATGACCAGTGTCGTACTGCTGTGAAATTTGTGTAAGTTCCCCAGGAGTGTGACTTTGCAAACACACACACTGACACGTGGGTGTGTGAGCTCCACTCACAGGAGGCGTGGCTTCCGACAGAAGCAGCTGTGGTGATGTCATTCTGGACACTCTAGCTACACAACACCTACTGCTTGGACAGTTATGGATGAACAACTGGCCACTGTGAGGCGTGTGTGTCTGATTGCTGTATTTATGTGGACATAAATAAAAGGCAAAGACTATACGCCCAACCATTGGGCAGATAAGTCATACATTGAACATTACATGCCCAACCATTGGGCAGATAAATATAATGTCTTATCTTATTCACCCAACCGTGATCATGTATTTCACACATTTTGTGCATCTAAACTACATTTTTACACCAAAGGCTCTATTGCGACGTATGTTTGACACATTAAACGGCGCCGTCTTTAATTACTGCAAAAACACCGCAATGGATCAAAACAGACAAACCTCATAAGCATTTTGAGCAGAAGCTTGTTAACAATGATGAAACAGTTTTTGAACAAAATGCTGCTTGTTGGCTGTAAGATGATGTTAGTTTGACACAGCTCCATGGGTGTGATGAGCTAAACAGAACTGCTTTAGATCACAGCCCCTCCGCGGGGTGTGAACCTTCCCGCAGCCGACAAAAAATATCTGCTTTTTCCCTCCCGCGTTGAAACCGGAAGTGAGCTTACAAGTGCGCTCATTGGTCAGTTGTGGTTGGGCGTATATGTTCGCGTATTTACTTTATTGAACCAACGGTTGGGCATATAGCCACTCCATAAATGGCAACATATATTGTCGTGGTGCAGCAAGCGAGCGCACACACAGAGCAGACACTGACAGCCCCCAGGTTGAAATGGACCATCAGATCAGAACACGCAGCGGCCAATCTGACCATCACGTCACCCACGTGAGCTCTGTTCCACGTGATACAGTCCACAAGACATGCCTGTTGGGCAGAACGCGCACGCGGCCAACTGGACGCACCTGACCAGTAGATGTGGACATGATCAGAGCCCACTGCTTCTCATTCATGTCATTCCATGACTGTATGTCAGTGACCCTGGGTCATCACCAGAGCAACAGATGGATCATATTTGTGTAGCTCGCTTGATAAATGCAGTGTTTTTATATGGTGTGGGATTGCATTTTTTTTTTATTCCATCTCCTTCCTGATATGAGGCAGAATCCCACAAGTTTCAAAGAACACCTCTGTAGCTCAGTGGCAAAGTCTCCGACTGGGAATTAGAGTTTTTGAAAAGCGCAACTTTGCATCCTGGGTGGTGTGTTTTTTTTTTTGGGGGGGGGGGGGGGGGGGGTTCCACATAAGCAGCACCATGTGCTCCTCCTGGCACTGTTCCTGCTTAATGGACACTGGCGCATGCATGAACTCTTGCACTGGGTTCATGCACACCTGCCCGTCAGCGTGCTGCTTTGTGTGCGATGTTTCAAATCAAATCAAATTAATTTTATTTATATAGCACAAATCACAACAAACAGTTACCCCAAGGCGCTTTATATTGTAAGGCAAAAGCCATACAATAATTACAGAAAAACCCCAATGGTCAAAACGACCCCCTATGAGCAAGCACTTGGCGACAGTGGGAAGGAAAACTCCCTTTTAACAGGAAGAAACCTCCAGCAGAACCATGCTCAGGGAGGAACAGTCTTCTGCTCGGATTGGTTGGGGCTGAGGGGAGAGAATCAGGAAAAAGACATGCTGTGGAAGAGAGCAGAGATCAATCACCAATGATTAAAAGCAGAGTGGTGCATACAGAGCAAAAAGAGGTGAATAAAAAGAAACACGGGGTGCATCATGGGATACCCCCCAGCAGTCTAAGTCTCTGGCAGCATAACTAAGGGATGGTTCAGGGTCACCTGATCCAGCCCTAACTATAAGCTTTTTCAAAAAGGAAAGTTTTAAGATTAATCTTAAAAGTAGAGAGGGTGTCTGTCTCCCTAATCCGAATTGGGAGCTGGTTCCACAGGAGAGGAGCCTGAAAGCTGAAGGCTCTGCCTCCCATTCTATTCTTACAAACCCTAGGAACTGCAAGTAAGCCTGCAGTCTGAGAGTGAAGTGCTCTATTGGGGTGATATGGTACTATGAGGTCCCTAAGATAAGATGGGACCTGATTATTCAAAACCTTATAAGTAAGAAGAAGAATTTTAAATTCTATTCTGGAATTAACAGGGAGCCAATGAAGAGAGGCCAATATGGGTGAAATATGCTCTCTCCTTCTAGTCCCTGTCAGTACTCTAGCTGCAGCATTTTGAATTAAGTGAAGGCTTTTCAGGGAACTTTTAGGACAACCTGATAATAATGAATTGCAATAGTCCAGCCTAGAAGAAATAAATGCATGAATTAGCTTTTCAGCATCACTCTGAGACAAGACCTTTCTAATTTTAGAGATATTGTGCAAATGCAAAAAAGCAGTCCTACATATTTGCTTAATATGCGCATTGAAGGACATCCTGATCAAAAATGACTCCAAGATTTCTCACAGTATTACTGGAGGTCAGGGTAATGCCATCCAGAGTAAGGATCTGGTTAGACACCATGTTTCTAAGATTTGTGGGGCCAAGTACAATAACTTCAATTTTATCTGAATTTAAAAGCAGGAAATTAGAGGTCATCCATGTCTTTATGTCTGAAAGACATTCCTGCAGTTTAACTAATCGGTGTGTGTCCTCTGGCTTCATGGATAGATAAAGCTGGGTATCATCTGCGTAACAATGAAAATTTAAGCAATGCTTTCTAATAATACTGCCTAAGGGAAGTATGTATAAAGTGAATAAAATCGGTCCTAGCACAGAACATTGTGGAACTCCATAATTAACCTTAGTCTGTGAAGAAGACTCCCCATTTACATGAACAAATTATAATCTATTAGATAAATATGATTGAAACTACTGCAGCACAGTGCCTTTAAGACTTATGGCATGCTCTAATCTCTGTAATAAAATTTTATGGTCAACAGTATCAAAAGCTGCACTGAGGTCTAACAGGACAAGCACAGAGATGAGTCCACTGTCTGAGGCCATAAGAAGATCATTTCTTTCATGCACTAATTACGAATTGTTTCTCGCCGTTTTGCTGTTTTTGTCCAAACTCTGTCCAAACTTGGCACTATGTGTGAAGGGGCCATAACCTGCGTGTCTTTGTATGTGGAAGGAAGCCAGAGCACCCAGAGAGAACCCACACAATCATGGGGAGAACACGCAAACTCCACAGAGAAAGGCCACAGTTGGGAATCGAACCCATGAGCTTCTTGCTGTGAGGCAACAGTGCTAACCACAAAGGCACCATGCTGCCCGCATTGGGAACCATATGTTTCTTTGTTCTTTTCTCTTTTTTTTTCTTTTTACCAATAATGCAGATACTTTTGAGTTGTTGCTAGTTGAGTTGAAAGAGTCAAATCATATGTGATATGTGTGTGTATTTCATTTTGAAACAGTGATACTTTGATGTTAACTTGTGTCATTTTGAACAGGTGATTTACATTCAGCCAACAAATGACTTAAATGTAATGTGTACTGTATCCAGGCAATAGAAAAACATGTTTAGAGTTTTGAAAACGTGTCTATCTTGAAACACTATGTAACAAATTTTTATTTTTGTTTTGTTCCTGGGTACACGGTGTGTTTTCCTAACCTGTTATGCCTTAAATAAATAGAAAATAGCTGTTATTCCACAGAAACTTTGCTTCTGTGATCAGGACATTGATATTTTGAAATTTGTCTGTTTTCAAGAATATTCTCGTTTCACCTTCACTACAACTGAGTAGTCTTCTAGAATATTCTTTAACTGCTAGAAATGTCTAGAATTTTCTAGAAGTTTCCAGAATTATCTAGAAATTTCAAGAAACTTTTAGAACTTTGTAGAACATTGAAAAAAAAAATAAAATCAAAGTTTGTGCTGAATGTAGTCATTTTTCCATAGACTTTAGACATAAGCCATTGAAATATAACACTTAGAAGCCAGGAACAAAAATTGTGTTACAAAGTGAAATCTGTGTTGAGCTATTGTAAAAAAAAAAAAAAAAGAAATGTCATACACTTCCAGCTCAAACTATTTCACTGTCACCTTCCATTCTCAAAGCAACACATCAAAGTTATTTAGGTATCAGTGTCTTGCATAATGAATAAGTGAGACATTCTAATCTACGCAAGACAGGGATTGAACCATCAATCTCCACCTTTAACACAAACTCATTCTAACTTACAGATTTGGTTCACAGTGATGCCAATCATGTGGTCCAACCAAGCGGTGGCCAATAAGAAGCAATCTGTGTGTGAATTCAGTGTTTTTCATGAATTTTCCTCAAGTCAGTCTCCACTTATTTCAAAACTATTATATTTCAAATACTTTTCAAATTGCTCTCTCTCTCTCTCTCTCTCTCTCTCTCTCTCTCTCTCTCTCTCTCTCTCTCTCTCTCTCTCTCTCTCTCTATGTATATATAAAATTTAAATGACATGTTTAAGACAAAACTAAATGTCATTTGATCATAGTGCCACTGAGCATGATCAGCACCACGGACAGTGACACATTCTCTTGTAAAATGATGTGAGTGTGCTTTAACGGAAGTGAACTTCAACTTGATGAACTTAACTTTAAACAAATATCTGTCCGTGAAAGCAAACAAAATGTGAGCTGTTCATAAAATATGAATGAGAAAAAATTTCAGGTCATATGACCAAAAAGTAAAGTGGGATATCAAGGAAACTGATGATATGGGAAGGGAGTTACATTAATTGTTGTATATTGTACTCAAGGAAAAAATAGTGGTAGCCTTCAGTGGACATGTTGGAGAAGTGAACAAAGATCACGAGAAGGTGATGGTGTTAAAGAGAGAAATATGGAAGGGCAGATTATGATGGTTTTTGTTAAAAGGATGGACATGGCTGTGACAAATGCATATTTTACAGTTTTTGCCAATTGCTTACACACATTTTCCAAAATTCAGCTCACTGTGTCAAAACTCTACAGACAAGCAAGATAAGACACATTTGTTGTAAAACTTCTCACAGCTCTGTCAAAATGAAACCCTATAATCCAACCTAACAATCTCTACTAAATATGTCATTCTAGCAACAAAATGATACACACATGCACCATTTTGAAGCACTTTCAAATCAACAGCAGCACACTGATGTGTTTTTACACAAAACACTGAAGTCAATATATTTTTATTTACTTTTTTCCCAAACAAGAGCTGAAACTGGACAGTAGTTAGCAACAAAAGTATCATTTCCATGTTTTTATTTTATTTTTTTATTTATTTTTTTTTTACAAAGAAATAGAAATTTCTTACAAATACCTAAGAAAGAAAGATAGAGTACTGTACAGTTCAAATTCAAAACAAGTGTTCACAGTACTGTAGTTTACATAGATGGTACAATGGGCAACAGTAACATCAGAATGATGTTGGACTTGACAGTACTATCTGCTGTGTGGCGGCTGAGGTTTGAGTTGACCCTTTGTCCACACTCTAAAAAATGAACCACTCAATGAGGAAAAAGTGATGGAACAATTTCCATATATTTTCTTATAAGTTATTTTACTGTAGCTTCACTAAATAAAGTTTTTTTTTTTCAACTTCCATATCTAGACAAGACTTGTGGCATTATGAAATAACTAAATTGAAACAACAAAAGAAAAAAAAATTCAAATTGTTACATCACTTTTTCTCATTGAGACAGCACCTTTTTTAGAGTGCAGCTTCCCTCAGTGTGAGGCCGTGGTGCATCAACTGGTCCACCAAAATTGGTTGAATGTCATCTCAAACATTTCTCCTTCTTGCTCTTCTTTGTCTTTGTCCTTGTCCTCTTTCTCTGGGTGTTACCGCCTCCATGATTGCAGATTTGACAAAATGTTTTACCTGGAAGTTGAAGGAGGAGCCTGTTCAGGGAGTAGGTAAGACAAAGGCAGGGAGGTGGTGAAGAAATGATCAATGACTGGACAACTACTGCAGAAGTGATGTGAGAGACAGTGAGGTATGATCTTGGTACGACATCTCAGAGGAAGGAAGACAAGATGATGTAGTGGTGGAATGAATCAGTTTAGGAAAGTATACAACTGGACACACAATACATGGGAATACCTTGTTGGATATTATGTTTCATGGCTAGTTTGTCTGTGATATAAATCATAATATAACTTGCTAATACCTTCAAATCTCCTTATAATGATAATAATAATAACAATATCCTCATGTTTCCTATGGAACGCCATGAGGTATGCTGTTCATCTGCCTATCATGCCACACTGACAAACACACTTTTACTTTTACACATAATGTTTATATAACAACGCGAGCAACACACGTACATGGACATCAGCACTTTTTCTGGCACATTCCACCGTTACAGGAGTTTTTTTTTTCATGGAAAAAGAAGCCGAGGGACGCGCCACCGTGCCGCTCTTGACGCGGCACAAAACCACCTCGGTGTTGGTCTCTCAGGACGGCTTTCAGACGGATTCCGGTTGCTTTTCTGTCATGTGAATATCTGAGAAATTGAACTTGAGCTGGACAAGCCCCAACATGTCCCGTGAGGCTTCATCACGGCATTTCTTTGCGCCAAGCGGCTGCACCACGACGCGCCGAACTCCTCCGCACGTCTGTCTTAATGTTCCGGAAAAAGTGCTGATGTCCACGTCTTTTCACAATTCCTGTGCTAGTCAGAGGACATACCGGATCAAGACAGCGTCCAGTTTAGAAATGAACGGCACATTTCACTGTTACAGGAGTTTTTGTCATGGAAAGAGGAACAAAGGCAGAGGAATTCCGCACGTCGTAGTGGAGCTGCATGGCGAAAAGAAACGCCGTGATGAAACCTCACAGGTCATGTTCTGGCATGTTCAGCTCATGCACAATCACAATCGGATATTCACACGACTGGAAAGCAACCGGAATCCGACTGAAATCCACCTTTAAGCCGTCCTGTGAGACCAACACCGAGGTGGTTTTGTCCCGCGTAATGAACGGCTCCGTGGCGCATCCCTCGGCTTCTTTTTCCATGAAAAAAAAAACTCCTGTAACGGTAGAATGTGCCGGAAAAAGTGCTGAAGTCCACATCTTCTGCCTTTTTGTGAAAGTCAGACGAGGTCCCGGATCAACAAAGCTTTCACATTGGAAATGATCTGGTTGTTTGTGTGGGGTGTCAGCCTGTCGATGGGGGCTGGGAGCGCGCCGCGCTCTCAGCAGTTGTGGGCCGTCCTTAAAGGGACAGTAACACCCCGTAATCTGTTTAATCCCCATAAAATCGTCCCTGAAAGCCATATTAATTTTTTGAATGGTGTCCACCTGGAGGTCTCTCACAGTTTCTGGAAAAAAATTGATGCAACAAAGATCCAAATCGCTCAGACATTTATTCGCAATAAAAAATAGACGAGAGGGGTAGACCACACCTCACTCAAAGCCTGCTCACAGGCGAATGAAGCAACCGACAGGCATGAAAAAACTCACGTATGCGCATGTGGGTTCAAGCTTGGCTGACGCAATCACACGTGATTCAAATCCATATGGTTTTTGAAAAAAATAATAAGGTCGGATGCTTTTCTAACAGACCTCGTATTTGACATTTTAACATTATTTTTTGTACTGTGAAGTGTAACCTTCATGTTGGAACATTTGGAGCTGCAGAGACGTCTGAAAAAGAGGAAGTTTTCACTAACTGTTTGAAAACACATCAGTCAATCACAGGAAGTGAATATCTCAAGGGAAATCCTTAATAAACGGCACATTGGGAAATGTTGCATCAGTAAATCATTCAAGCTTTTCTTGGTTTGAGGTTTAATATTTGTATTAGAGGCACATCGCTATATATTACTGTGATGGCTACTTTGACTACTGGGGGAAAGGGACACAAGTCACAGTAACTTCTGGTAAGTAAAGCTCTCCTGCTCAATATTATTCAAATTCTTTTTTTTTATTTTTATGCTATTATAAACTGTTTTGGCAAACGTTGACATAATCTGTAAGACACATAAGAGAAAATCCAAAGAAACTTCTGCTGTGTGATTTTCTTCTCAACTTTTATGTTATATAATGCTAGTTGTAAAACATGTTTTGGCATTGACATACTGTTCAAATATGTCACTGTGATGGGTTTGACTACTGGGGAAAAGGTACAATGGTGACTGTCACATCAGGTAAAGTCATATTTTGGTTCATTTTTCATTTTTGTCCTCCAAAATAGAATAATTATGCTGTTTAATATGGAATAATGTAAATTTCAATCCACCAACTGTTTTTGTACACTGCCTGTGTCTGAATATTACACTGTGACTACGCTTTTGATTACTGGGGAAAAGGCACCATGGTGACTGTAACCACAGGTAAGTGACTCATAATTATTTCCACAATTGTGTCTTTAAATTGAAAAAGACATTTTATACTTCATGAGAATCTTAGTTGTGACTCTGTGCGTTTTTATATAATGTGTTGACTTTGTGTTGTTGTTGTTGGTTGGTAAAGGTTTTTTTGTTGTTGATGTTGTTTTTTAAAGATATGAATGCAAATTAAAAAATTTAATCTTTTAGTCACATCAGTATGTTTTCAGGAAGTCAGGTCTAATGAACAGTGATATCAAGTGATAATTTATACTTTGATTTTGTTCACAGTATAAAAACCATCGTGTGCTTAATTAATCAGGATTTTTTTCTTGTCCTCAATTAAAAATTTCTTGATTTCATCAGTTGAGTTATTCATCCTGAATGTTTAACATGAGGTAATGCCACAGTTATAAGTTTTTTGTCACAAACTTACACTGACTCTGTGAACTGTGAGTACTGGGCTTTTGACTATTGGGGAAAAGGAACAATGGTAACGGTGACATCAGGTAAGAATTTTAAAACTATTTAACAATTATGGTAATGTATGTTTTATTCTGTGTAATAACTTAAGTTATACATTTCTCTTTTGTTATGTGTCAGATCAAATGTCCAAGACGGTTAAATGTTTAAAAAATATTAAAATATGTATAGTCAGATGGGCTTATGGAAACTTTATGGTCAGTTATTTATTTATTTATTTATTCATTCATTTATTTGATTTATGGGGGGTGTTGGGGGTGTATTTACTCCATCACCCTTTTTATATTAAGAACGAGGTAGATTATTCAGTGTGTTACCACGCTGCTTTTGATTACTGGGGAAAAGGAACAATAGTAATTGTGTCATCAGGTAAGATCTGTAAAACTATTTAATTGTGGCAGTGTATGTTTAGTGTGTAATGTTTAAGGTATAAATTTCCATCATGTTTAATCTCACATTAAATGTTCAAGCCTCTTAAAAGTTTAAAAAGAAATTTAAAAAAATGTATAGTCAGGTGGGATCATGGAAAATTAACAGACAGTTTGTGTTTTTTGAAATATGTGGTTATATATTTATAGGTGTGTGGGGGTATATTTAGAACAATAACGTTTTCATACGAACAATGAAGTACATTCATCAGTGTGTTACTATGATGCTTTTGACTACTGGGGAAAAGGAACAGTTGTAGCAGTGTCATCAGGTAAGATTTTTAAAACTATTTAATGATGGCAGTGTATGTTTTAGTTTGTGTGATGTTTAAGGAATAAATTTCCATCATATTACATCTCGTAACAAATGTCCACATCTTTAAATATAAAAAAAAACAAAACTATAAAGTGTCTGTAGTCAGATGTACTCCTGTAAAATTTACAGATAGTTTTTTGACGTGTAGAGCTAAATATGTATATTTTTGTTTTGTATTTTTGGGAGGAGGTATATTTAGTACTGTAGAGTTTTCATACTGAGAATGAAGCTGATTAATTAGTGTGTTATTACAATGCTTTTGGCTACTGGGGAAAAGGAACAGTTGTAACAGTGTCCTCAGGTAAGATTATTAAAACTATTTAATTATGGCAATGTATGTTTTAGTCTGTGTAACGTTTAAATTATAAATTCTCATAACAAATATCCAAGCCTTTTGGAATTATAAAAAACAAATAAACAAACAAAAAGTCTATTGTCAGATGGACACATGGAAAATTTACAGACAGCTGTTTTGTTTTTTGGAATATATAGTTAAATATATATAGTTTTTTGGGGGTGGGGTAATATTTAGTACTGTAGAGTTTTCATACTAAGAATGAAGTAGATTGAGCAGTGTGTTACTACGGTGTTTTTGACTACTGGGGAAAAGGGACTGCAGTCACTGTCACTTCAGGTAAGAATAGATTGTATTTCATAAATAATAAGAAAATTGGAACAATGTTTTCTCCTTGTAATAATTTGTTAAATTGCTTTCTGTAGGATGACTGCAGTTAATGTGCGTTTTACATGTCCCTTCATCCAACTTGAACAATTAGCAGTTTGTTTACAGGATTGTTGATGAATTATGTCTTAAAAGAAAAGTTACTGCTGTATTTGTCACGAAACTCAAGACTACAACAAATTATTGTCATGTACCTTAATGCAGAGGGTCTCTTGAGATCATCACTATGTTGAACAGGATAATTTGACTGGTTTTGAGATCAGTAGAATTTCAGATATAAGAATTTGTAATACAAAATGGCATTTTGTATTTACTGAAAGTGAAAGAACATTGTATTGTAGTTAGTGAGGGTTTCTGTATTTTACAAACAGTGAAAATACTTCCTTGAGGTCTGAAAAACTGAAACATTATGGTGCATTTTCTTTGTTTCATAAGACAATATTTGACATGCTGAGAAATATAAAAGTAATAGGAACAGTCACATTGATATCCATAATGTCTCAATGCATTTGAATGCTTAATTTAATTTAATTTTATACGGAGATTGTCTTTTTGAAAAGAGAAAAGTCACAGTTTTGTAATATAATATGGTTTGCATCTTAAAATACATATTTTCAATCAGTGTTATAGGGAGGAACAAAAAAGACGACTTTTTTTTGGAGACAAAAAATTATTGGTTTTATGAACCAAAAAAACAAGATGCTCTGACTTATACATTTCATGCTGTTTCTCTTTTGTATATTTTGACACACTTGCAGTTTGAATATTTAGTATAATAATTTTGATTTCATCTTTGGTGTGTTACAGTGTTTATTGACGTTATCTCAGTGGCTTCTTGTTCAGAGAATGTTAGTTTGATTTCACAACTCATTCTTTTCTCAGCGACACCAAGTGGGCCGACAGTGTTTCCTCTGAAGTCATGTACTTCTGGCTCTGGAGACGTGACTCTGGCCTGCCTGGCCACCAACTTCACACCCTCCACTGTGACATTCTCATGGAACAAAAATGGAGCTGCCATGACTGACTTCATTCAGTATCCTCCAGTGCAGAAAGGCAGCGTTTACATGGGAGTCAGTCAAATCAGAGTAACTCGAGACGAATGGGAAGCAAGTAAAAATATTCAGTGTTCTGTGACACATGCAGCTGGAAACAGTCAAGCTGTCTTTACACGTACCGGTAAGTCCTTTATTATTTATTATCAAAAGTCATTGAGATAAGACGCATTTGTGTTTATTAAAAAAATAAATACATTAAGGTGTTTAATTCAACAAAATAATGTATCATGTAAAGTTTACACAATGCTATTGGCAGTATCTACAGACTGTGAAAATATTTTTAATAATAAAATAAATAATTTCATGAATCCTTAGTCATGGTAAATGATAAATATTACTATAAATACAACACACCAAAAATATGTAATATATTATTATTATTATTATTATTATTATTATTATTATTATTATTATTATTATTATTATTATTATTATTATTATTATTATTATTATTATATCATTTTTACTGTCCACAAGAACTTTTTGGATTAATGTCTATTAAAAAAAAAACTGGTAATCAAGAAACAAGACCCACTCACAAGAAATCCACAGATGATTTGGACAGTTTCAAAAAATATGCTCTATCTGCAATTTTAAATAAAGAAACAAAGTATAAGCACAAATAAAATCAGAAAATTTCATCCAACCAGTAAATATTCTGTAATTTCAAAAACCGTATGTAATCAAAAAGGCTGCAAATAAAAAAGAAATGACCCAAACTCAAAACATAAATAAATAAATAAATAAATAAGGATAATATCACTTTCTGACATTTTGGATAATCATGTACTTGTTAAAATATCAGCAAATTAGCAAGATTTTATATAAAGTGATAAGCAAATTAACAAATGCAACAAATGTAATCGATAAGAAATATAAATGTCAAACCTAAATTGCACAATATAATTCCAGTTAAAACAGACTAACATCCTATCCCACACACATTTTAAACATCTTTTAAACACTTTTTTGTTTGTTTTTGTTGAACAAGTTTGCTTCAAGTTATTCTCTAATATTACATTTTTAAACTTTAATCTGCTCCACTTCATTTTTGTTTGCCTGAACAATGTACATGCGGAAATTTGCGCAGAAAGATTTTAATATTTTTCTAGATTTAATTTTTTCTTGACTACATAACCTTTTTTCTTTTGACACATCATGTGAGTGTCATCATTACGTTAAAGTCACGTTCTTTGTCACATCACAAACCTTGACTGAACATTGAAATGTTATTTATATTATAAACTCTGATTTCTGCTTGTGTATATCTTCTGTATTTCAGTGGTGATCTACAAAGAACCAACTCTGAAGGTTTTGGCTTCCTGTGAGGACGACAGCGAGCCTTCTTTCTCCTGCATTGCCAAAGATTTTTCGCCAAACTTTTTTCAGTTCAAGTGGCTCAAAAATGAAGAGGAAGTCAGCAACCCGAAATATGAAATGCAAACAGCTTCTTCCACAAGACAAGATGAGAATGGAACGACTGTGTACACTGCAGCGAGTTTTCTTACAGTCCAGCCCAGTGACTGGACGAGCGACACAACGTACACATGTGTGTTTACAGGCAAAAACAACACTGAATACAAAAACTCCACTGGAATTGTGAAATATGCAAGTTCAAGTGGAAAAGACGGTGAGTAAAAATCTATTTTTGATCTGAAATGTCTGAAGTTGGTGTTCATTTTTCATTGTTTTAAAGATGGTGTACTTGTCAAATTCTGACACAATAGGTCATTGCAGTGAAGCAGCTGTGGAAATAAAAATTACAGAACCCTCAATCGAGGAGCTATTTTTATATAAAAAAGCACAAGTAATCTGCCAAGTCGTGCAAAATCAACCTGATGTTGAGAAAATTTACTGGGAGGATGAGAACGGACAAGAAATGGCTGATGCCTCAATCGTTCCAAAGAAAGGAAATAAAGGACCGTTCAGCCTTCCGCTCGACATCCTGTATGACGAGTGGAGCAAAGGGATAAAACGCAACTGTGTTGTTGAGCATTCAGATTTGTATGACACAATGAAGAAATCCTATGAAAGAAAGATCGGTATGAAAAATATTCAGCTGGCACGCACAAAATGTCTAACAAACAAGTCTTCTTAATATCTGACATCCTCCAAGGTGTAGTTTTATCTGTAGCAGGAAGGCTAACTGTTGTCTCGTGATTCCAGGTGGAGCGATTAAACGTCCGCTGGCGTTTCTGCTGCCTCCAGTAGAGCAACCGAGAAATAATCTGGTGACCCTGACTTGCTTTGTGAAAGACTTCTTTCCCAAAGAGGTGGCTGTGTCTTGGCTTGTCGATGACGAACCTGCAGATCCAAAAACATACGGGTTCAATACCACAAACCCTGTCGAAAATGACGGCTTCTATTCTATCTACAGCCAGTTTTCGTTCCAACTGGACCAGTGGAAAAACGACATGGTGTATAGCTGTGTGGTTTACCACGAGTCTGTGCTCAACACAACTAAGGTCATTGTCAGGTCCACGGGGCAGAAATCATTTGACAAATCCAACGTGGTCAACCTCAACATGAACGTCCCTGATAACTGCCAGGCCCAGTAGATGTCATGTTGTGTCTCTGTGTCTTCTGCTGCGTTTTGTTGAATGTTTGTTGCTTGTGATATGATGGTCTGTTTCTTTTTAATGCACATTTAAAATAAAATAATCTATTTGCAGCTTTGTTGATGTTTGTCTTCTGCTGTTTGTGTCTTTGACTAAAATTTGGAGTTTTGTGTTCACTTACAAATGTGCTGTTCTTAGTGTCACAGACAGCAGCGAAAATGATACATTAATTTTTCTGCATGAAAATCACCACCAATCATAAGTGTCTTTAAAACTAACAAGTTGCAAAAATATTGCAATAAATCCATGTTTCTTTGTCCCAAAATAGTCAAAAATCTTTGTGTCCTTAAACTGTCTTTATGTGTTGTCTCTGCTGGGTCTTGCTCTCCTCTCAAAGTATAACCATGGCAGGAGTTTTTATTTTGACCTAAATCAGGCTTTTTCTTCTCATTAGTGAAATAGATATTAAATATTATCATCCACAAGCCGACCCTGACACGTCACATAAACAGAGGAATCTTTCAAAAGCAATTCAGGATCATCCTACTGCTACATTTTAAAATTTAAAGGTACAGACTAAATAATCAGGCCTTAGCTTTATTATTTATCAACTGTAAGAATCATTAGAATAGTAAAATTATTACTAGTGTTGTTGTGGTGCCCAAGTCTGGTCTTGGTCTCGAGAACGGTCCCATGACCCCCTTTTCACTCACATGGATTTATCTCAGAATTTAAACCAATTGTACTCGACCTCGTCTCTGTCTCAGACAAAGAATAATTATACACAGTTATTAAATTATAACGACAATTATCATCATAACAACTAGTGACATATTTGAATGTGAGACTTAAAAAGAGCTCCATATCTATCTCAGATACTTTAACAATGTATTGAGTATCAGAGTACTTTTTTGGCCGTTTTGACCTCACGCTGTGTTCTGGTTGACCCCAGCTGAGCAGTTGAGTTCATCCCCCAAATAGAAACTTCACTTTGAATGTAAACAGGGGTGATGTGAAGTGTAATTAAATTCATGGTCTTAAAAACAGACTTGTTTTTTTTTTTTGTTTTTTTTGGTTTCAATCTCACCTCCTCCAAAAACCCAGTCTTGATGCGTTGTCAGCCAAAACTCTGAAGTCTTGGTCTAGAATCACACTCAACAGTTTCAGGTCTTGATCCCGACTTAGACTTGATATCAGTGGTCTTGTCCCATCCCTAGTAATTTCAAATTTATAATAAGTGTTTTTAAGAATTATAATCGTATATCTCTAGCTTTATGAGTTACTGTACAAAATTTAAACTTGTAATTTTTTCACTATTTATTGCACATTAGATCTCACTTTCCTGATTGACACCAGCTGCCAATCGAACAATGTCAAGGAGGTAGACCAAGATGACATGAGGAGCACAGCCATCACCTTCATCCTTCTCTTCCTTCTCACTCTGCTCTTCAGCATTGGAACCACAATGTTCAAGGTAGTTAAAAGTACTTAAAATGTACATTATAAGTGCATCAAATCACCTAATGTGTTATCAGTGTCAATCAACACTGATAACTAATTTACACTTTTGTGACAATTTTACAACATGGGGTGGACATAATCACAACACATCATAAAAAACTATTTTGAAATTTCTGTCTCCATCCAGCTCCTTTTAAAATCTGTCACTTCTGAAACAAACACATCTTTTTCTCTCAATAAGCAGAATATAACAAGAAACATTCATGTTAATCTCAAAATCTTTTTGTTTGTGGTACTTGAAGAAATTGTCACAGCAAAAGTATGTTAAAAAAGAATCACATTTATGTTTTCAACTGCTTACAAAAAAATCACATTGATCACAGATTTATTTCAAATTTAAGTATTGACATGATTTCTTTTAAATCATAATGATACTATGATGCAGTTATGATGTAACTGTATTGCTTATATGTAGATGTGTAAACACACACACAGAATCTATTGTCAAATCTATATGTAAATGGTTAATTTAATTGTTTCAGTTTACTGTTCTTGACCCTCTTTTTTTCTTTAATCTCATTTCAGGTCAAATAAAAAACAACAAACTTTTTGGATTTCTGTTTAATTATTTTTCATATTTTTGATATATTTCACCTTGTCTATTCGTTTTTATACAGTCTTTCTTTTTATTCTTACCAACACTGTCTTTTCAGAATTTAGTATAAATGTTTCAATGAAGATAAATATTTACACAAAAGTGACGTTTCTTCTTAAATGTATTTTCATATTTTACACTCATTTCCCTATTTAAATGTATTTTACTTTAAAATAATAAATATATATTGCTCATGGTGTATCTACCTGCTTTCATTTGATATGTTTAAACTCTGTTTCTGTCGTCTTCACACCAGCACCTGGAATAAACAGACCATGTTCCACCAATATGCAAATTTAGACTTGACACATTACAATCTGTTCACTAAGACATAAAACGTTTTATAACGTCATGAGAAGTTATGAAAAGAATCTTTCTGATCATTTTGCCTTGGTGATCAGTCATGCTTGAACATATTATGTAAAGTGTTGGGGATATCTGAGCCCTCACTGTGTTTCACTTTGTGTCAGACCTCACACCTGGTGTCAGTGATGCTCCGTTGCTCAGTGAGATGTTTCACTTCTGTGGTTTGGGTGTTTTTTTGGACCTGGCTGTTACCCAGTGCTTCCGCTTGCTGTCAGCCCTGATCACTGATCTGTTCTGTCACACACCAACATCTGTGCTGCAGAAATACAGCTGACACTGTGGAAGTACAACTCTGCCATCTACATTTAATTCAAAGGGCTGTTATCCTTTACGGAATCTTCATGACAATATCATAAAGGACTGGAAGAAAGCAGGAGTCAGCTTTCATCACATCATTACGGCAACAGTCCAGCATGGAGAGAGGAAGCAGCAGATACTCACTCATCAAACACATCTCAAACTGAGGGCCATGTGGAACCCAGCATCATGAATCATTAAAACATCTTTTAGGAGAAAAATGTAATTCAAAATCAAATCAAATCCATGTTTGCTGAACACATAACGAATGTTCTGGAAAAATGCTTTTAATGTTGACAGAAAAATAAAGAGTACAGAAGCATTCAGAGTGTGTGTAGCTCTGCTGAGACAAACCAACAGTGTTTAATGTCACTATGTCAAAATGTACACGTGACTGCAACAGAACTGAAGCATTTATGCTCTAAGTTTTCGCTGGATATTTTCACAAGATATAAAATGTATGTGGTTTTGTAAAACTGATTCAAACATGGGAAATGTTCCATCTTGACAAGTAAAATAAAATACACAAACAAAAACAATGTTCAAGAATGCACATCTGAATCAGTTAACACGGGTTATCAATCTGAATGTTTAAGTCCAGAATTGACACTTCTTGATCATCTGTTGTCAGAGATGTTTGACCGACAGGTTTCATCAGACAAATGTGCAGTTTGTGCTTTAAAAAACAAAATGTTATGGCAGATTTTCAATTTAATAATCTACAGTCCACATCTGGAACCTGATCAAGACTAACATGTAATGTGTTATTACTTTTGTCAACTTTGATCCTTCCAAAAAAAATTTGGCAGACTGACCACAATTATTCTGTCAGCCTCAGTCACACATAGGAAGAATGTTCACGAACCAGGCCGATACGGCATAAACGGTCATCATAATCTGGACGCATTCGAGAGGGATAGAGGCGTGGTCAGCCGTGTCAGAACGCAGCCAGACTCAGTCGGATGACACAGACTGCTGTCAGACGACACCAACACTGGAGCTGTCACTCACTCCCTCACCGACGCAATCACATCTTTGCCTGTCCTCACATTCCCAGCGCTCACTGGCCTCTCATCAGGAGGAGGGAGCGCTGACAGGAGTGTGTGTCTCTCACATGACGGAGTGCACGCGTACACAGAACAGGTGATCCAACCAGAGTGTGAGTGTGTTGTCAGATGAAATGGTCACTCAGCTGTGTGTGTGTGTGTTCAAAATGGCTGAAAGAGCCACTACGGGCACTTACGCAGGACACACTTGAGCACACAAGCCCAGTACTTCCAGAGTGTGCACACAAAAAGGCTGACAACTGTCAGTGATCGCCTGCTGTTGTACAGTCTGGTGAAAAATCCCTTTAGGTGTTTGATCAGTATAATTCTCCAATTACAGTGCGCCAACTTTCTCCATGCTCGCAGCATTCTTCAGACGCAGCCAGTGAACTTTTTTCTCTTTTTTTGCCAGTCCATCATTTCCTTTTTTCTTTACTTGTGGCTATTTCAGCGTTCTTGATACACATCTTAACACAACTCCAGTTAGATTATCGGTGCAGGACGGCGCTTCACATGGAATTTATTTATGCTGAGGTGGATGATGCATTTGTGAGCCAATGAATGTTGCCAGCACACAGTGCAGCTGGGTGAAAGGGACTTCACCACATGTTGCGGTCCCTGGCTGCTGTCTGCACTGCGTGGAATGCTTCTGGGGTATTGAAGGTGAGTTGAATGTTTATTTGCGCTGTCATGGGCTGGGGAAACAGTTCCACATCATATCTGCTACAGCATTAGGAGGTGACCATGTAATAATACGTGTGTTACAGCAGTGACATCCCATTCAGCTGTGTTGCAGGGTGCTGCACCGAGCCTCTAATGCGCGCATGACATACTGACGTGGTGCAGCGTACCTGCCATGGTGTAACAGCTATAACGTGCACGATATTCACAAATTATCTCACCCATGGAGGGAATGGAAGTGTATCTGTACTGTAAGGACATAATGGATATAACATGGATATAACAAACCATTCAGATCTGCAGCTGCATGTGCTGGACGGCGTTGACGTGCAGGAGCACATGGTGCTTTCGGTTTGAGTGCGCACTATTCACATTCACTGCACATGATGAATGCGTGCCACATACATGTTATTACATATCAACATTTCCTTTGCCCTCCCTTGCCACAGTCCAGTGGAGGTGGACATATGTGGCACAACATGCCGACAGGCTTTGCCTTGAGCGATCCATCTTACAGTTAAATCAGCTGTGATAAGATCATTTCAAATGCTGTTATGACACCGTCAGAATATGTAGGTTGCAATCAGATGGCGCGCAAACTCCCCATAGACTGTCTTCAGATGTGCGTCCCATCTCAATGGTCCCAAGAGTGTTTTGAACTGTGCAACACAGTTGGGACAGCTGAGCGAATGAGAGCAAATATGTAGACTGCTCAGAGACTGCCATCCTTTGGTCTTCAGATCGCACCTCAATACTTCCTGACTGTGGCTGGATGTATCATTCTGACACAATTTGGCCTCAATCGGCCTATGTGTGACGGGGGTTTTATAAACATTTTCGAACTGTTTGAAAATAAGTAAGTGTGAACTTGAACTTAAATATTTTGACCTTTTTGAGTGTCTAATTATTTAAATGTTGGGATGTAAGTTTTCACGTACATACTGATTTTAAAAGCACATATTACCAGTGAAACCAATTAGCTGCCAACTACATATGTCCAAATGACTTAACCATTCCGAATTGCAAAGTTTAAAAAAAATAATTAAAAAAATAGGCCTGGTCTGTCCAGCCAATAGGCCTGCACATTACCTGTTTGGGTTTGAGATAAACAAACAAACAACAAAAACAAAAAAGAATTATGAGGAGGCAGTGGAGAATGTCCCCTTTATTTCCTGCTACTTTAAAAGATATGAAATGACCCAGAAGAAGACACCTTTTGTATCACACCACCCCATTTGTTTTGAAAGATTAACAAAAATACACAGTTGGCCATAAAATCAAAGATCTTCTAGAATCCTATTGTGCTGTCCTGTATGCAAATATTTGCTTCACCTGTATTCATTGTTAAAAATGTGGGAGATTCCGCCCCCTGGATAACTTATTCATGTTATACAAATAAGCGTCAGTCATAATGAGGTGAAATGTGTGAGTGTGTGAGAGGACAGAAGAACACGTCAGCTTCAACATCAACATGTTCTCAGCAGCTCTGATGCTGCTGCTGGCAGCTGGATCCTGTGAGGAGCTTTCTGTAGATCTACACGAATGAACACATGAGAAACACTGAATGGTGACATGAATGATGGAGATGATGTTGGTTTGTGTTTCCACAGGTGTGAACAGTATTGATCTCCTGCAGACAGACTCAGTGGTTGTTCAGCCTGGACAGCCTTTGACCATCATCTGTCAGGTGTCTGGTTATTCTCTGACTGATAACAGCTATGCAACAGGTTGGATCAGACAGCCTGAAGGAAAAACAATGGAGTGGATTTTTTATCAGTGGGGTGGAGGAACCTTTTATCAAAATAATGGTCTGAAGAACAAATTCAGCTACAGCAGAGACACTTCTGCTGGAACAGTGACGATTAAAGGACAGAATCTGCAGCCTGAGGACACAGCCGTGTATTTCTGTGTGCGGAGAGACACAATGATAAAACCACAACCAGACCTGCACAAAAACAACACATGAGGCTTCATGTTGCCCCACACAAAATGATTAGAAAGGACAAACTGTCCATGTGCTCCTGCAGTGAAACAAGGAACCAAGACTTAAATTTGCACATGATCACAATGTGTTCACACAAAAATACAAACAAAAAAATATTTGGACATATTCTTATCACATACAGCTGATGTTCATATTTAATCATGTACATCCAACAGAGTTTTTCCAGTGTTTATAGATGTGATGATTCCACATGCAGAACTGTGATTATTGCTCATGTTTACTTGGATACAAGTTTCACCTCAGACATCCTTTATGATGCAGCTTCAGTTCTAAAAGAAGAATGGGAAGTGTTGACCTCAAACCTGAGATCTTCTTGGTGTGAGCAAGACTGTTAACCACTGCACCTCATGCAACCCCTCCCCAAAACCAAAATTAAAATAAAATAAAAATAATAAAAAATAAAATAAAAAACCCACTTGATAAACACACTTTCATAAGGAAATATTAAATTCAAAAGTGATTATATTAATATAAGTAATATCTACATGAATAAATTATATGTATTTTTGTATATACTGTATAAATATGAAATCTGGAGAACCAGCAGGAGGAGCAGGAGAAACAAATATTGTTGATAAGAAGTACAGAACAACAACAATCAAACACATACAACACACACAGAAATGAACAGAAACATCTGTTTTTACAGGGGATGTAAGTCTGCCTCTCTCTCTCTCACACACACACACACACACCACACAAAGGCTTGTTTTAAAAAAATAATAAGTTGACGTGAACAAACAGCTTTGCTCACACAGACAACTGGTCCGTCCCCAACTCTGAAAGTAACCATCTATTTGCCACAGCCATGTGAAATGTCGGCATCCTCTTGACCTTGTGGGCGTCCTCTTGACCTGCTCCAGCTGCTGGGCTCCTCAACACTGAGACACCTGCATGCTGGTCATGATCAGAGAAACATGTCACATGTCCAAAATATCTTAGCTAATGTTGCATCACAGTGCAGTGGTGCGTGTCATCTGAGGCTCCATAAGTTCGTGTTTATTTGACAGAAAGTCATTCCAGCAGTGAAGAAGGATCTTCTGAAGAGAGCAAGTACACAATGAATTCACAAATTCAAGCCCAACTGAAGCAGCTGATTGTCTTCACTGGTGTCTCATGTGGACAGGTTCTCTCTGATGTACAGAAAGATGAAGAGTTTAGATTTTTTTTTTTTACGATATATTGTGATATATCAGTGATATATCAGTTACATTATTATCTCAATGAAACCAGCAAATTATTTTCATGTGATTGTTATAATTCAGAAATCTTTCAAAATCTTTCTTATGTGGGTTTGGTTCCAACTGATTTTTTTGTTTTTTGTAATATGTTTTAATTTTAAATAAACTGTTGGTTTTAATATTTGAAAGAAGATATAATCGCTAATGCATATACAGTCATTCAAAATCAAATTTCTAAAAATACTTCCGAACAAATTTTAAATTAGATCGAAAATGTAAGTTTTTAGTGTCTCAGCCTTTAACTCTTGTCATATTACAAGTTGAACAAACAAAATGTGTTAAAGTTCATCAAGTCCACTTCGATCGTGAAGAGGAGTCAATGCAAAACTTCCACATCTACAAATGTGAGAGCAGAGATGATGCCAGAGGACAGTGGACACACAGTTTGACATGATGGACTACAGGACAGGACTGCTGCTTCTGTCTGCTGGACAGGTCAACATTTTTACAAATGACACTTTCTTTGTGAGAATCATTTAGAAGATGAGATAATCATCTGTTTTTTTCTTGACAGGTGTTGATGGACAGACTCTGACACAGTCTGAAGCAGTGGTTAAAAATCCTGGACAATCTCACAAACTGATCTGTGAAGCTTCTGGATTCTCACTCAGTAGCTATGCCATGAGCTGGATCAGACAGGCTCCTGGAAAAGGACTGGAGTGGATCGCTTATATCAACAGTGGTGGTGGCACCACTTATCCTCAGTCAGTCCAGAACAGGTACATCGTCAACAACAATAGCAGACAGCAGCTGTATCTGTAGATGAACAGCCTGAAAACTGAAGATTCTGCTGTTTATTATTGTGCCAGAGACCCACAGTAACTGGAGTTTATTGAGCAGCTGCACAAAAACACACAGAGAGAAACTTTACAGCACCAACAAACCACAATTTCTCAGCTTTCTATAGTACAATAAAATACTACATTATAAAGTAAAACACTTTTTCAGAATGTTTTTTCAACATTTCCAAGAGAAAAGTACACATGAACATTAAAAAAATAGTTTCTTATTCCAAAGCTTCACAAGCTTGTTCATGAAAGTGGAAAATTACCTTAATATTATATCTTATATTAATATTTTCTTCCAGTGTCCAATCTGTTCATTTGCAGTTGCATCAGGAAGAGCATCTGGTTTTATACATTTTCCAAATCACCATGGAAACCTGCACCAATTCCCAATTCAATGGAGTTTAATTTTGTTATACAGCACCGAATCACAACATAAGTCACCTCAAAGCAAGACACAAAGGCAAGGATTAAACCTTCCCCACCCTATGAGCAAGTACAGAAACTAAAAGCAGCCTGGACTCAGTGAAGGTCAACATCTGCTGTGAACATATGACCAAAAATGGGACAGATGTTATATGATGCTCACAAGAATAACAGAAAAAAAAAAATCAAGAATAAGGACACAGGACAGTATTTCCCAAACTTGGACCCAAAATGCTGCATATTTACTTGTCAAATAACTCAGGAACCAGAACCTCATGAAACTGATAAATGTTTCAACATTCAAATTTTGTAAATTTGTGTTTTGAATAAGTCTTGCTCATAATGCATTTATGATGTTATTAGGAAAAACCATGTCATTATGGTTGGCTATTGTCAGAAAAATCACGTGTCACTGCCATCCAGAGTGTTTCAGTTAAAGGAGCATTTGTGTTGCATGTTTCTTTTTTAAAACCTGCAGGGGGCGGTCTATGCAAACTCTTCTTCCCTTATAAACACACCTTCAGGAACTCTCACCTCATTTATGGCACAAGAACCTGTAAAGTTTTACAAATCTTAGAAACACAGATCAGAAATCACAAAATTTTACCTTTGATTAGAAAACAGAAAACATGATTGTCTGGCAGTTCTTCTTTCTCGTTTCTGTTTATGGTAAAGACATCACCTGTGTAGTTATTCAGTAATAAAATCCCTTGTTGTTGAGTTTTTATACAGTTTGTGGATGATGATGATTGTGTTTTTGCTTGCAGGGGTTTCAGCTGAGATCAAACTGGAACAGTCGTCCTCTGAGGTAAAGAGACCTGGAGAGACAGTGAAGATGTCATGTACCATGTCTGGTTACAGCATGACGGAGTTCTACATTCACTGGATACGACAGAGGACAGGTGGACCTCTGGAGTGGATTGGACGGATGAACACAGGCAACAACTCTCCTCGCTATGCCGGCTCCTTTCAGAGCCGCTTTACCATGACTGAAGATGTGCCAAGAAGCACTCAGTACCTGGAGGTCATGACCCTGACAGCACAAGATTCTGCTGTTTATTTCTGTGCTCGAGAAGCACAGTGACTGAAGACAGTGAGACAGCTGTCTGAAAACCTCCACACAGTCATCTCTCTGACATCTGTATCAGGGAGACAAATAACACAGATGTCAGATGTCACTGCTGCTGTTTTCCTGAAAAACATAAGAACAGTCCATGTACTTGAGTATGTTTTGAAATTAATATTTCTATGTCTTTCTTTAATGTCAAAATTTGCTTTATGATATCAAAATGTCTCCACCAAAGTTTTTGTGCCTTAAATTCAGTTTCACATTTGTTTCTTTAAAAAGAGATCAGTTATTAGTGTCATGCACAGTGATGCATTGTCTTCAGTTCTTTGTGTCCATCTGTCTGTCTGTGTTATACCCTGAGATCATATGTAGTTTTGGTTGTGGCATGAGTGTATTTACCCTCCCCACCTAGGTGAGGTGCTGCTTATTCTGTGTGCGAGTCTCTCTTGTAGGTGAGCTTGTACAGAGATGGCAATGGTTTATTGGTCCAGCAATGAAGGCTCTTGGCTTTATAAGGAAGGCTGAAACTAACCTCCAGTGCTCCAACCTTCTTCTGCTTCCAACTGATGTGTGTCTGAGGACACTTGGTTTTCTTTTGTTAATCTTTTGCCTTTTTTTTTTTTGTAATTATTTGTTCTTGAAAAACAGTCCAACATTTCTGTTAGTAGGGGTGAGAAGCCATGTTATTTTGATAGTTTCTCCTGTTTTTGCTTTGGAGCTTAGGTAAGACCACTGTTGTTTGGTTGTTTTATTTGAGCAGTAGGTAAGAACAGGGTTTTTGGTAGGTGTCTTGTTATTTTGGGCTTTTTCTCACCCTGAAGTTTTATTTAACAAAAATTTGTTGTATTTTGGACTGCAGACCTGGAAGTTTGGTCAACCTTGGGAGTGGGGGAGTCATTTTTATTTTATGTCTTGGTTCATGCCTAGGCCTGGTCATAACATAAATCGGAGGCTTGTCCAATCCACTACGGGAATTTTTTAGTTTTTGGGTTTTCCTTCTTGTTGTGTTGTCATCAGTTGGTAAGTTCTTCTTACTTTATGTTTGTTGTGGACAATGGAATTTGATTTGGATAGCTTTGTCAAACATCCCACTTTGCAGCAGCTGCACAAGTGCAGGAAGGTGGATCTGTTGTTGATTGCTAACCTGCTTAATGTGCAGGTGCCCTTAAGTTCTAAAAAAGCAGAGTTAAGAGACATCTTGGAGGAGGAGTTGGGAAAGCAGGATTTGTTGTTGGGGCTTGCCTTCAGTGGAGGGCGTGGTGGAAGCTGACGTGGAGCTCCAGGAGACGGTGCCTCCCGTCATGCATACCCTGCAGGTCCTCCCTTAAGGCAGGAGTATTAGTAGGAAGAGCTCCAGCTGACCACTCCGTATTAAAGAGTTGGAGATACAGGTAATGCACCTTCAGGTGAGAGCCTTGGAGCTGGAGCACCAGCCCAGGGTTGTTCCCAGTCCACCAGTTGATCCACAAGCCCCACACGCCAGGAAGTCGGAGGTGGGCTCCTATTTTAAATGGTAAATGGACTGCATTTATATAACGCCTTTCCATCTGCATCAGATGCTCAAAGTGCTTTACAAATAATGGCTCACATTCACCCCGATGTGAGGGTGCTGACTACACACCGGGAGCAATAAGGGATTAAAGACCTTGCCCAAGGGTCCTTAGTGATTTTCCAGTCCAGGCTGGGATTTGAACCGAGGATCTTCTGGTCTCAACCCAACGCCTTAACCACTAGACCATCACCTCCCCTATTTAGCACGTTTGAACGTGTAGCACCATGTTAAACTGGCTGAAGGATGTGTGGTCTTTGCTGCTGCAATGTAAATTGGTGGGAAAAGCTCAGGAGGTGTGCTGCCCTCCCAACAGATCAGTCTAAATTATGATATTGTTCAGTCCACAGTGCTGCGTGTCTACGGGTTGGTACTGAGGCATACAGACAGAGGTTTAGAAATTGTGAGAAAACTGTGAACCAAACTTATGTGGAGTTTGCGCGTGAGAAAAGCGTGTTGTGGTGCCATGCCAGCAAAATACAGGATTTTGTACATCTGCAGAGCTCATTTTATTGGAGGAGTTTAAGAAGTGTCTGCCTGAGCGTATAGTTGTATACTTAAATGAGTGCAAAGTTTCTGCTCTGGCTGAGGCTGCTACTATGTGTGCAGATTCGGGCTGCTCGATTATGGAAAATTCAGTATCATGATTATTTAGGTAAATATTGAAATCACGATTATTCAAATGATTTTTTTTTTTTAGTTACACAATGCATTTATTCAGCATTTCTCTCACTCTAAAAAAAAAAGTTACAGACAATGTGCGCAAAACCTCCAAATTGAAAATGTACTGTACCTTACCTGTATAAAACATAAAATTAATAAAATAAATATTAAAAATATTATGTTATTTTTCTGTTTTCCTCTTCTTTCCCTGTTGTCACTGACCAGTTGGTCAGTGTCTTTGGGCATCTCCCTGACTTGTGCTAGGACATAGTGCGGCTGCATTGTTTTTGTTTCAATTTATGTTCATTAGTTTGTGTTTTTGTCATCATTCCCTTGACCACGTCTCCTTATCTCCTTTTGGAGAAATTTATCTGTTCATTTATTGTTAAAATATAAAATGAAACAGCTTTTTAAAAAATAAAATAGTTGCTGTTGAAAGAGCCTTTTATTTAGATGAAGGTCTCTTCTGCAGCTTTGAACTCTGGTGCTGTTTCTTTCAACTGGACGTGGTGTTCAGCTCATCAATGGAAGTTTGGTTGTCTGCACAGCAAATGTTCCTGATTACGACAAATAAAAATATTTCTTTAAATATAAAGAAACACTAAACAGTTTATATATAAAAGGGAAAAAAACGGGGGAAAATGATGGGAAAAAAACGCCAGAAAAAATAAGATATTTAACCCCTTAACGCCCATCGTCGCATATATGCTACAATCTCTGACTCAAATATGCAACTTACCAAATTGACCTGTATGCCTGTTGTCGCAAATTTGCAACATGCCATCATTATTATTATAACATAAAGTCATTACCAGAATACCCAATATTACTATCTAGTTTTTGTGCAAAAGTGAAATTAATAATCTCAACATTATTTACCATCTACTTAAAGGCAAAAACACACACAAAACATTTTTTTTTATATACAGCTATATAAATTCGGGGCGTTAAGGGGTTAAGTTAAGCTGAAAAAAGCTGTAGCTTTATTTGGTAAAATAAAAAACACTGAACCATTTACAAATTAAAGCGTTCACCTCGATCAACTGTGCCTAAAAGGCTAAGCTAATGTTAGCCGATCATTAAACTTTCACAGTAGTTCAGTAAATGTCACGTTTTATTTTTACATTATTCTCAGCTTGATAAATCTGCAGAACTAAACTCCATTGGGCAAACTGGGACTTCGCATATATCAAAAAGTGGGAGATTTCAGATTGAGTGGGTCTGCGCCATCCCTCCGGCTGCCTACCTCGCTCTGCCCAGGAATGATGCCTGAAGGCGGGCTTCTCCGTGCGGATTGGCATGCTGTCACGGTTCGATCGATATCCCACCAAGTCGTCAGTCCTCCCTCGGTCGGCCTCACTCCGAAAAGTAAAAAAGCTTCTCCCAGCAGGGTGATGGGAGAATCGTTCTACTGCTGATTTTTAAAGCTTTTTTGTGGTTCAGGCGACGCAAATTCAAGAAGGCAATCGCTGAACTTTTTTCAGGTTGTGGAAACAACCAGAGTGTGACGTAGCAATCCTGCCCCCTTGCCGCTTCCGAAGCGACGCATCTGACGTTCATGCGTCTTGGGACACAGTTGACGGATTGGCCTGATGAAAGGCCCTTAAATCGTTTCACTCAGTTTGGAGCTCGTTTGATACAAATATCGATATCGCGATCGAAATTCAGTTTAATTGCACAGCCCTAGTGCAGATGAGTTTGTCTTACCCATACAGGTGGTTTTTTTTCGCCTCCATGCACCAGGAAGTTCCGTTAATTGTGGAGAGTAAGAAACAACGGTGTCCGAACCATCATGGCGGAATGGTACTGCTGAGGGCGAGTGTAAGTGTTTTTACTGCCATGAATTAGGCCATTCATTGCTGTGTGTCCTAATCTTATGAGAGAGAACTTAGAAATAAAATCCCTTTTGTTGTGGCTCAATTCAGAGCGAGTCCCTCAGTAGTGATGTTAATTTGCCAATTGACGTTCACACAGTAACTGATGAGTTTAAACCTTTTATTACGCAGGGTAATGTCATTGTCTGGTAGTGAGTCAGAGTGTCTGTCACTATCCTGCGTGATACTGGTGCAAAACACACACTGGTTCATTGCGGGGTTGTACTGACCAGTCTTATTGTGGGTCTGATTTGTGATGTGGGGGTGTGAAATTGAGTGTTATTCGTGTGCCATTGCACTCAGTCTGTCTCTCCTCCTTAATTGTTTCTGGTACGGTGTGTGACCAACTGCCTGTTGCAGGGATTGATGTGATCATTGGGAACGATGTAGATGGGGAAAAAAGTGTTCCCTGCAGTTCCCAAGGTAACTGAGCCCAGAGCTGAGGTGTGTAGTAGTGTCCTCACTGCACTCGGTGTACCACGCATTTTTGCTGCGTGTGTGTAACACAAGCTCAAGCCATGAGCTTAATGAGCGTGGATCTTTGATCATTTTTGGCTGCGTTTGGTGATTGGCAGGCCTCGTCCTGAAGAATGTGCGCCCCCTGCTGTTGAAGTGTTGTCACCTGAAAATGGTTTGTGTTTGGCAGTAAATAAAGATCAGATCATTAAAGCCCAGTACGAGGACAGCACATTGGGTAATTGTCTGCAGTCCCAGCAAATACACCCCAATTCCAATGAAGTTGGGATGTTGTGTAAAATGTAAATAAACAGAATACAATGATTGCAAATCCTCTTCAACCTATATTCAATCAATCAATCAATTTTTCAATCAATTTTTTTATATAGCGCCAAATCACAACAAACAGTTGCCCCAAGGTGCTTTATATTGTAAGGCAAGGCCATACAATAATTATGTAAAACCCCAACGGTCAAAACGACCCCCTGTGAGCAAGCACTTGGCTACAGTGGGAAGGAAAAACTCCCTTTTAACAGGAAGAAACCTCCAGCAGAACCAGGCTCAGGGAGGGGCAGTCTTCTGCTGGGACTGGTTGGGGCTGAGGGAGAGAACCAGGAAAAAGACATGCTGTGGAGGGGAGCAGAGATCAATCACTAATGATTAAATGCAGAGTGGTGCATACAGAGCAAAAAGAGAAAGAAACAGTGCATCATGGGAACCCCCCAGCAGTCTACGTCTATAGCAGCATAACTAAGGGATGGTTCAGGGTCACCTGATCCAGCCCTAACTATAAGCTTTAGCAAAAGGAAAGTTTTAAGCCTAATCTTAAAAGTAGAGAGGGTGTCTGTCTCCCTGATCTGAATTGGGAGACAGACACAAAGACAAGATATTTAATGTTCAAACTGAAACTTTATTGTTTTTGTGCAAATATTTGCTCATTTTGAAATGGATGCCTGGAACATGTTTCAAAAATGTGTTACATCACCTTTCCTTCCAACAACACTCAATAAGCGTTTGGGAAGTGAGGACACTGAGCTTTGTAGGTGGAATTCTTTCCCATTTTTGCTTGATGTACAACTTCAGTTGTTCACCAGTCCGGGGTCTCCATTGTTGTATTTTGCACTTCATAATGCATCACACATTTTCAATGGGCGACAGGTCTGGATTGCAGGTAGGCTAGTCTAGTACCCGCACTCTTTTACTACAAAGCCATGCTGTTGTAACATGTGCAGGATGTGGCTTGGCATTGTCTTGCTGAAATAAGAAGGGATATCTAGGAAGATGTTGCTTGGATGACAGCATGTTTTGCTCCAAACCTGGATGTACCTTTCAGCATTGATCGTGCCATCACAGATGTGTAAGTTGCCCATGCCATGGGCAACCCCCCCTCCCCCCCCCATACCATCACAGATGCTGGCTTTTGAACTTTGCATTGGTAACAATCTGGATGATCTTTTTCCTCTTTTGTCCAGAGGACACAACATCCATGATTTCCAAAAACAATTTGAAATGTGCACTCATGAGATCACAGCACAATTTTCCACTTTGTGGCTGTCCATTTCAAATGAGCTCAGGCCCAGGCAGCAGCATTTCTGGATGTTGTTGATGTATGGCTTTTAACCCTCTGGGGTCCAAGGGCATTTTTTGGACAGTTCACTCGCCTGGCATAAATGTATTATTATTGCTGTTAACAGCTCTCCCTTCATCCCACAATCAAGTTTGATGTCTCTTTTTTCAGGACAACCTGTGCTTTCATAATATATATGCTTTTGTTGTGTTTATAAGTGTAATAGGGTATACAAAGGTATACAATCAAAAATAAGACAGAAAAAAGGAAAGCAGAAAATAATTTTCCACACACATTTATTCAAAACACATCTCAAAGCAATTTCTTTCTGCTATTACACAAAGGTTATAACACAAACTTCTACTTCTACTGTGTTTTGGACTGAAATGTGCTGCTCCTGAAGCAGCTTTCATCAAACTTTGGCTCCTTAAGCCTGGGTCCCACCAAATAATGAAGGATGAAGAAGGAGCCACGCAGCATGTTTTCTTTGCTAGGAGAGGGTTTCTTCAACTATCGTGGGAGTTTCATGGCTCTTAGAGGCATTATCTTCAGTTAACGAGGCTACTCTCTGAGCGTGGCGCTAATTTCAAGAAGTTCAAAATTTAGCAACAACAGTGTGGCGCAGTTTGTGTAGGAGTTACTGCGAGGGCATAGAGGCATTTGCGTGATGCTTATGAGTCTGTTTAAAGCCCATTATCTATGCGCCTGGCAGCTTCGCAGGACCTGGGAGGCTATTTTTGGAGTATAAAATAAAGAATTTACTAATTAAATGTGACAGACAGCAGAGTGTAAGTGGATGCTTGCATGTATGACGCCTGATACAATGTATTATTAAAGGTGAAATGTGCTCAAACGTGTGATTTTCAGTGGTGGGCAAAGATAACCAAAAAAATAACTTCAATAACAGATAATCAGATAACTGAAAAGTTATCTTCGATAAAGATAAAACAATAAACCACCCAAAAATATATCAGAAGTTACAGTTAACCGATAAATTCCAATATTATTTCTGGCACATTTACAACTAATAGTAAAACAAATTTAATTGCGTCTAGTTTTATTAAAAATAACAACAGACCCAAACAAAGAGATGACACTTTTTTATTTCAACATTGTGCCCCTGCTGGAAGCTCTTGTTTACTACAACACTCCCAACACAAAGGCGCTCTGAAAGCAGCCATAAAACCAGCTGTCTATCTATTGCAACACTCCGGTCAGGCAGAGGTCTTGAAAAATAAAATCATGCTGAGTTATGGTTTTGATTTATAAATAACATTAATACCGATAGAATAACTCCATTAACGTCAATTCTGTCATTGGTACAAAGTTAAAATATAACATATCTTTTAATGTTGACTAATGCACTAATTCTGAGGTTTTGTAACAAACAGACAGATCGCAAAGGTTTCTGGATAAAACTGTCTCTGCTAAACACTGATTGGTTCAGTCATTCATTATGTAAACCAACACGTTAATGTGACGTCTGTTGTGTGTTGGTGCTTAAAGATAAATGTGCTTTTGTAAAATATTCCATTTTTTTTATTTGTAAAAACAGGTATTTTTACGGAGCCCTGGAAGTGTCATCGCAAAATGTTTTGCATGTGGAGAGAATGTGCGCACGTTTTATGATGTAACACGTGCTTTACACTGTGCAAGATGATTTTTCATGCAGGAATTTTTTGGACTGAGTTTCAGGTTAATCGTGCATCCTGCATCGTGTAGTGTACATGGAGTATCAAGCTGCGGTCAACATCTGATGACCACCTCCTGATCGCCGATCGTATGGTCAAATGAGAATCAAACCTGTTTGATATATTATTGTGGTCGGCGGCCGTCGTGAGGGTTTCCTGCTGCTGAAAAGCTACAAGCATCCAAATGCTTGCACTGTGCCTGTGCAAACACTGCAGAGCTGGCTTGTAATGTTATTATTATTATTATTAATATTATTTTGCTGTTGTTTTGTTTTTAAACTTCATTTGTAAAGAAAAAAAAAGCCATTTGCAAAGCCAAAAAGTTGATTTGACAATCATCTGATATAACCGGGGTCAAAATAAATAGAACACTGCCATCTACTGGTTCCTAGACGCTTAGAACTTAGGGCGAATACTGCCATGAACACTACTAGCCAGTGGATGGCAGTAGAGGCCTTGAAAACAAAATTCCAGATAATCCCTGTCTGCTACATTTAAAATGCGTGGAATTTAACAAACGCAAATACAAAACCAACGTCTATAAATGCAGAGAATACAACCCCTGGCAAAAATTATGGAATCACCGGCCTTGGAGGATGTTCATTCAGTTGTTTAATTTTGTAGAAAAAAAGCAGATCACAGACATGACACAAAACTAAAGTCATTTCAAATGATAACTTTCTGGCTTTAAGAAACACTATAAGAAATCAAGAAAAAAAGATTGTGGCACTCAGTAACGGTTACTTTTTTTAGACCAAGCAGAGGAAAAAAATATGGAATCACTCAATTCTGAGGAATAAATTATGGAATCACCCTGTAAATTTTCATCCCCAAAAGTAAGACCTGCATCATATCAGATCTGCCCGTTAGTCTGCATCTAAAAAGGAGTGATCACACCTTGGAGAGCTGTTGCACCAAGTGGACTGTCATGAATCATGGCTCCAACATGAGAGATGTCAATTGAAACAAAGGAGAGGATTATCAAACTCTTAAAAGAGAGTAAATCATCATGCAATGTTGCAAAAGATGTTGGTTGTTCACAGTCAGCTGTGTCTAAACTCTGGACCAAATACAAACAACAAGGGAAGGTTGCTAAAGGCAAACATACTGGTAGACCAAGGAAGACATCAAAGCGTCAAGACAGAAAACTTAAAGCAATATGTCTCAAAAATCGAAAAATGCACAACAAAACAAATGAGGAATGAATGGGAGGAAACTGGAGTCAACATCTGTGACCGAACTGTAAGAAACCGTCTAAAGGAAATGGGATTTACATACAGAAAAGCTAAATGAAAGCCATCATTAACACCTAAACAGAAAAAACAAAGTTACAATGGGCTAAGGAAAAGCAATCGTGGACTGTGGATGACTGGATGAAAGTCATATTCAGTGATGAATCTCAAATCTGCATTGGGCAAGGTGATGATGCTGGAACTTTTGTTTGGTGCCGTTCCAATGAGATTTATAAAGATGACTGCCTGAAGAGAACATGTAAATTTACATAGTCATTGATGATATGGGGCTGCATGTCAGGTAAAGGCACTGGGGAGATGGCTGTCATTACATCATCAATAAATGCACAAGTTTACGTTGATATTTTGGACAACTGGAAAGATGTTTGGGGATGATGAAATCATTTTTCAAGGTGATAATGCATCTTGCCTTAGAGCAAAAACTGTGAAAACATTCCTTGCAAAAAAGACACATAGGGCCAATGTCATGGCATAGGGTCAATGTCAACGAGCAGATCTGATTTGATGCAGGTGTTAGTTTGGGGGATGAAAATTTACAGGGTGATTCCATAATTTTTTCCTCAGAATTGAGTGATTCCATATTTTTTTCCTCTGCTTGGTCTAATAAAGTAACCATTACTGACTGCCACAATCTTTTTTTTCTTGATTTCTTATAGTGTTTCTTAAAGCCAGAAAGTTGCCATTTGAAATGACTTTAGTTTTGTGTCATGTCTGTGATCTGCTTTTTTTCTACAAAATTAAACAACTGAATGAACATCCTCCAAGGCCGGTGATTCCATAATTTTTGCCAGGGGTTGTATATTCAAGAGAGTTTTAGGCACTAGAGTTTAATGCTGTTGTCCGCGGAGCCTGAACAGAGTGTCTGAAATGCATTTGTCCTGTCGTGACGTACTGAGATTACATCATCGTACCCATAATGCACTGCGGGGCACAGCATGTGCTCACAAAACCTTAAAAATTAGCACATTACTTTAAAACTAAAACATATATCTGATATTTTCACTTACATGACAGTAATTTTAAATAACTTGTCCAAAATTAGTTTGGTTAAAATTTGAACCATAACTTAAAAATGTATGCCTCTGGATGACTTAGGTGATATTGCCAGCATATCAGTAATGTTTTTTTTTTCCTTTTTTTTGGCAATTTCTTCTTTGTCTGTAGAGGATTGAGATGCTTTTCGTACAAGCACTTCTCTTCTGTTTGCAGAGGTTATAACAGTGTGTCTGTTACAAAACTTTTAGACAATGAGTACTGACTGATTTTAAAAATGCTGTGTTGTTGTCAGCTTTGTTTACTTATGTTTATTGGTTTAAAAAGTTATCCGACAAAATTATTGGAAGATAATGGTCGCGATAATGGTTTTTAAAGTTATCTAAAAAGATAATCTTATAATGAAACATTATTTCGATAATTATCTGTTATCGGAGTATTGAAAGTGGTGCCCACCACTGGTGATTTCTAAACATCAAGTGCGGCAGTTAGAGTGCAAAGCATCACAGGTTTTGTCATTGTGTGTATCACTGTGTTGGCGTGGGGTGGGGGCCACAGTGATACACACTATGACAAAAACCTCAGAGAGAAATGAAAGACTTCACAGTCTAAACTGAGGCACAAACAGAAAAGCTGTGTCTACTTCATAGGTGCTCCTCAATAAACACATATTGTGTGATTGTTTTGTTATAAATAATTCTATATATGCAATCAGCATTAAGAAATATTTCCGATCATGTCTGTTCAGATTTGTCAGAGCCCTCATTTAGAGCTTTTAAGTGTTTTTAATGAGCTTCAAGTTTTGTTGAAGCACTGAATGAAGACAAAGTACTGTGACTACTTTGACTACTGGGGATCAGGGACTGAAGTCACAGTTTTTTCAGGTAAGACATTTTAAATACTTTATTTGGTTTTATTTTCATTTTCAAACATGTTTACACATTATAGATAATGTTTTTTTTCTGGTTTTTATGTTCTGTTATTGGGGAGAAGAGAAACACTGCCAACTTGTAAATCAGCTTGTTCTTAGAAAGCATTTGAACATCACATTCTTCTAATCACAGCTGCTTCAATTTCATATGAAAATGTAAAATGTCTATGAAACTTGTGTTGAAACAAATAGTTTATATCATATATATGTAGCTTAACTTAAATTATTAAACATTAACATTGGCATTTATGATAATTTTGAAATTGTGACAATAAACAGGCAAGTTAGTCTTTAATCCATAGTGACTTTGTGCTGTTTTCCTTGACACAGATATTCACTGTAAACTAAAAGATGCACAGACAAAAACAAACAAAATGTAAAATAAAATACAAAAAAACAAAAACATAAATTGATTAAAAAACAGGAAGCTCTTTTATTTTGTAAAATTTAAGATGTCCAAAAATTCTTTTGAATAGATTACTATTTTAATTGAATGTTTTCTTAATTGTTCTTTTGTTGATAACTGTTCTTTATTTTGACAAATGAAAACCAACTATACTGATCCTTTTTGTTGCTCTTTATTTGACATCTTTACATATTTGAATAGTTTACTGCAAAACAAAAATACTTCCTTGATACAAAATAATGATGATAATCATGATAAAATTTTATTATGTTTAAAGAAGGGATTGCTTTCATTTGATCTGAAATTTTAATGTTTATTAAAAAGTCAATGACTATATACAACTTTTATTTACAATATTTTTTTCCATCTATTCTTTTTTGAAGACTGTGTGGCTATAAGGAATACCAGAAAAAAGTAGTTTGTCTCATTCATATATAGATTTACTGAAGCAACTAAACATGAATCAAAAACAGAAATTGATTTAAAAAGAAGAAGCTCTTTTATTTTGTAAAATTTGTGTTGTCCAAAAATTCTTTGAATATACACCATTTTAATTGAGAATGTTTTCTTAATTGTTCTTTGTTGCTGATTGTTATTTATTTCACCAAATGAAAACCAACCATGCTGATCCTTTTTGTTGCTCTTTATTTGACATATTACATATTTGAATAGTTTACTACAAAACAAAAATATATCGATACAAAATAATGATCATGATAATTTTTTTATGTTTAAAGAATTGATTTCTTTCATTTCATCTGAATTTTAATGTTTATAAAAAAAAATTCCAATGAATAAAATACAACTTTTATTTACAATATTTTTTCTCGCTGTTCTTTTTTTTTTTTTTTTTTTGATGAGATGAGTGGCTATGAGGATACCAGAAAAAAGTAGTTTGTCTCATACATATATAGATTTACTGAAACAACTAAACATTAATCAAAGAAATTAGAGCTCAATAGTTAAACAGTGAAATTAACAAGGCACAATAAATATTATTTATTTTAATATAACTTTATAACAATTACAACAAATTAGTAAATATAAAGTTTTTGCACTGTCATTGAAGCCTTACATCCGTTTACCTTAGAATTAAGGAAAAACAACTATATTAGCATTGCTCTTTTCTATTTCTTTCGATAAACAGTCAACTAATAATCTTTTAAATGTTTGATATATTGTTGCAAGCTGCTCTATTTGCACAATAAATTTTGGAGTTTGTTTGCTACTTTGGAAAGAAAGAGTACACAAATATAATAAAAGGAATTTCTGCTGTGAAGTTTCGAGATGCAGGTCAATTTTTAAAATATGTCCTTGTGTCAAATGATATTGGTCTCTGGATAATTTTGTAACTATATTTCAACAGTAATCCTCATATTTTAAGACAGAAAATGATCTTATAGTCTATTGGTTATCAAAACTCAGCAACAAAAAGCAACAGTTTGAAATGGGCAGTAAAGTTGAGATTATTTTAAGCAGTGATTAAATAATTGTAAAATGTTTGGGTTTCCATTATAACAAACACATGGTTCTTTATCGTCATCATCATGTGTCGTCTTTGATTAGATGAGTATTTGATTTTGGTCTGGCTGGCACATTTAGATGTTGGATCTATTTACATTTTTCATTTACAGGAACATCTGCACAACCATCTGTGTTCCCGTGGTTGCATGTAACTCTGGGACTGGCAGGTGAAATCACTCTCGCCTGTCGTGGCTTCTGGCTTCTACCCAAAGACTCTTACTTTCAAGTGGAAAAGATGCAATAGTGCCCCTCTGAAGTCTGTCCAACATCCTTTAGTTCAGATTAACGACAAGTACACGGGAGTCAGTTTGATCAAAGTATCAAGAGCCGATTATTCATCACAGAGTTTTCATTGTTCTGTGACACACAGCGGAGAAACCCAAAGTGTGACCTTCAAACGTATGTAATTTTGGCTTTTATTCCCATCTACATGGAACTGCTTAATCATGTGGATTTGATCCATCCATAGGAAATTAATTTATTGCATTTACATTTTTTTTTTTATATTTAACATAAATTTTTCAATTGTCTCAAACATCATATTGATGTACATCTCTTTTCTTTCTTTTTCTTGTCCAGAGGCCCAGATTCCTCCAAAGGTGACTTTAATTTTTGTGCCAAATGAAGACAAATGGACCCTTGTGTGCACAGCAGAGGACTTTTCCCCAAAAACACTGTCAATCAAATGGAAGGAGAACACAAGGGAGCTTCACGGGATCACTCAGTGGACCTCTGAGAAAACTAGAACAACATACAAAGCTGTTAGCATCCTGAAGGTTAACAACAACGACTGGGACAATAAAGCTGTTTACAGCTGTGAGGTGACTCACGTGGAAAAACATACACAAAGAAGACCTCTAAAAGGTAGATGAGGCTGTGTACAATGTCAGCAAAGTGTTGCTGATTGCAAAACATGTACATTACCCTCTGAAAGAACCACCAGGACAAATTGAGTTTGTACAACAGACATTCTGGTTTGACATCAAACAATGAGTGCATGAAGACAGCTTAAAATGTCAGCTTTGTTGTTTTCTTGGTCACTGATTCAATGTCTACTGGGCCAAAACAGCAGAGGGTTTCTATATTTTTTCTTTTTCTTTTTAATTTTACAAAATGGTTTTGATTATGCTGAGTGTTTGCACAATTCCACTGCTTAATTATGCATTTTCCATAGTGCAAATAATAATATAATAATATAATAATCAGCTCTCTGTTCTTCATTGTGGTTTTTCTTTTTGAACACCTGCAATTTTCACATTCAAAAATCAAGGAAAAAACAAAGAGTAGATATTGCAGCTGTTTGAACTTGTTAACGGTATAAAAGACACCCGTCCACACACTCAATCAATCACCCTCCAACCTATGCACCATGGCCAAGACCAAAGAGCTGTCTGAGGACACCAGGGACAAAATTGTAGACCTGCACAAGGCTGGGATGGGCTACAGGACAACAGGCAAGCAGCTTGGTGAGATGGCACCAACTGTTGGGGCAATTATTAGAAAATAGAAGAAACACAAATGACTGTCAATCTTCCTCGTCTGGGGCAACATGCATGATCTCACCTGGTGGGGTAAGGATGATTCTGAGGAGCTCACTCTGCACTGGAGACCTGGTCAGTGACCTGAAGAAACTGGGACCACAGTCACAAAGATTACATTCGTAAAGGCTCCTTCACACAACAATGCGAATAAGTACAAAGCAGGATTACTCAACGTGGAAGCTGCTCGTATGAGCGAACCATGCAACATCGAGCTGACGTGCAGGCGTGCATGATCCAGGTGCAATGGTGTCATGCCACACGGGAAAACAGTGCGGCATGTTATGATGCTGACGTCCGTTGCACCGTGGGGTAGTCTGTCAATGTGCGCGCCATGGGCGCACTCGCTGCAGCCCATTGCAACAGCAATATATTTTTTATGCATGACCACGTGAGGACAGCAAGCAGACATAACACGTCACAGGGGCGTTGTTAGTTCATATCTGTCCAAACAGTACATGTTCCCCAGCCATGACGTCCAGAACCACAGATCTCCACATCCGCTCTTGTGGGCAGACACACCTCCTGTCAGTTCAGCGCAAACACCAGCGTGTCACTTTGTTTGCAAAGCCACACTCATGGGGACACTTAGACAAACTTCATATCCAACTCGACAGTGATTGTCTGCTGACTGTTGTTATGCTAATAGTGCGAATGGCCACACATTTTCTAAGTGCCAAACGAGCGGTGTTTGATGTTCATGTGTGTCAGCTGGAATTTGACTGACACCTGCCGCGAGAGGCTTCAGTGGGCATGCACAGTGCACACTCTGTCTTTCAGTAGCTGGTGTCCGCAAATATTTGTAGCAACAGGTGTACGTGGCCTTGGAAGCAGCTACAATTTTACACCTATTGCATACGATTCCTGATTTATGCACACTTCATGTGCAATTCGACAAAATTTGCACTATGCGTGAAGGGGCCCTAATGCGCTACGTCCTTATGGTTTAAAATCCTGCAGGACACGCAAGGCACCCCTGTTCAAGACAGCACATGTCCATTCTGGTTTGAAGATCACTTGTGACCATCTGGATGATCCAGATTAGGCATGGGAGGTCATGTGGTCAGATGAGACCAATTCTTTGTAGGTGGGAAAACTTGCAAAATCGACAGTGGGTCAAATAATTTTTTGCCTCATTGCATGTGTAAATGTTTTGATCTTTTCAAAATAACATTTTATGCTGTTGTTTTCTCTGATGTAGCACCGACCACACTGACCCTGAACCCTCCAAGTCCCCAAAAACTGTTCAGAGAGAAATTGGTGGAACTGGAGTGTACGATCACTGGAGAGGACAACTCTGTCGTGTCAGAATCTCACATCAGTTGGAAGGTTGATGGACAAAATGTGACCCACGGGATTTCACAATCAAAACATGAAGGCAACCAGTACAGCAAAACGAGCACACTGATTTACAGTCCAGCTGAGTGGGTGGCGATTAAAAAGGTGCGATGTTCTGCCATTAAAGAAGACATGACACCACTTACTCAAGATCTCACTGTCCACAAAGAAGGTACATCACATCTAAATACATGTTAATACACACTCAGCTGAGCTATTTTGTAACCCAAATGTGTTTTTAGGTGGGGTGGAGCCAAAGGTGACGGTCCATATCCTCCCAGAAAACGACATCGGTTTACATCCCTCAGATCCTGTCACTCTGGTGTGTCTGGTCTCCAGTCCAGCTCTGCGTGATTACTACATCAGCTGGTCAATAACAGAATCTCAGTCCACAAACTACATGGATGGCGTCACCTTCCCCCCTCAGAAGACCCAAAGTGGATACTCTGTTGTCAGCGTTTACACCACAACTGTCGAAAGGTGGCGCAAAGAGGACACCTTCATTTGTAACGTCTGGCCTGTTGGCAGTGTTAACACCATAAAAACAGCTGGAGTGTCCAAGTCGAAGGGTAACACGTTAGAATGTCCCTGAGAATCAGCTTTACATGTTGGTCATTTGTGCTTGTGTGTGTGATGTCAAAAGCTGTGTATTCTGTGACAAAATCAGTCTCTGTGCTTGTAAAAAAAAGAAAATGTCAGTTTGTATTGAACTGTCTTTGTCTCACAGTCTGACAAGTGTGTTAAATGTTCCAAATAAATGTTGCATTTTGAAACTTTTCTGCCGTTTTTGTGTATGACATCAACAGAAGGGAAAGAAAATTAAAATGGAAATGAGGGTAAAGGTCAACTTGGTGTGTTTAGTTCTCATTAAAGCTGCAGTTACACTGTTCAAACATATAAACTTCCACAAGATACTGATATAAAACTGCACATGAACAGATTGTTGCTTATTATTTTGTGAAGGTCTAACCTCATGCACCTTCCTCTTGCAGAAGAAGAAGTGTGCTTGGCTCTGAGCTGCACAGACGATGACTTTGAAGAGGATGAGTTCAGCAGCCTCTGGTCCACAACCTTCTGCTTCATTTTCCTTTTCATGTCTTCGCTTGTCTACAACGTGATATTCAGCCTGGTCAAGGTAAACCAACTGGCTTCTGCAGACAACTCATCTCTTTGACTCTGTCCTGCTTTAAAAACACACAAAAATGGATTTCTGTGATATAACAGGACTCATACAGCTTTCCACGTACTGGAAAATTACTTTTTATTTGCCCTGCTACTTTTTTCCAAACCCACCTAAAATATTACAACGAAAAATATTTTTTCACATCAAACCTAAACATTTTTACCAAGTTTTATAAATGTGTTTTATCAGGAAAATGTGCAAAATTTATGTTTATTATAATTATCATGTTTAAACTGCACATTTGCTTGTTCAGTTTGTGCAAATTCATCCTAAAATGAATGAAGTTCAAACAGAAATCAGGACGGCTGCTGAGTTTGTCCCACCAGCCAGTGTTTTCAATAATTGAACCTTCATCCAACATCTGAAATTACAGTGTGACAACCAAAATAACAATTCTACCATGTGTTGAAATCCCAATATACATACACACACACACACACACACAGGAAAAGTAAGGATTTTTTTTTCTGATAATTTTATTTTTATTTTTTGTTTGTTTTTCAGATGAAGAACCAATGAGGGATGTCAGGAACACACAGTCATCTACACATTTTTGTTCATAATTTTCTTTTTATTGCATTAATAATTTAAATTTGCTCAATACTCAACTGCTAAACTAAATAGATTTAAACACGATGATGAAGTAAAAATTAATTAATATTTCTGTGACTAAAACTTTGCTTTTTCTGCTTCTAATTTCTTGTTTCTTCATTTTGTTTATCACGATTAATTTTTAATTTATTATTCGATAGATGTGACACACATGGATAAATGTGATTATTAGAAAGATCAAATCAGTAAGAATCCAACTATCAGTGTTGGCCTGCATGTGATATTTGAGTCATATTGATATTATATAGTCATATTTGAGCCGATGAACATCAAGTTAACTTCAAGTAAACTTCTAGTAAAACTCTGTTTTCAGTTTGGCTGAGAAAAGCTTTTTAGTTTCCTGGGGTTTGTCCAAATTTATCATCTTTAGAGAGTCACTTCCGTGTCTCTCTGTCCCTCTGGGACCACACCTGGGACTCTGCAACTGTACAAACTGTCACAACTACAAATAAACTTCCCCTAAATAAGACACAAATGGCCTCGTGTGTGTTTATTCGGGGGCGATGCTGCTCGTTGATAACCTTTGATGCAGTAGTTTATATTTGCATTCTGCCTTTTGTGTTTTTGCACATAGATTTATTATTTTTTATTATTTACCCTGATGTTTCTTGAAGAATATTTCTGCTCTTGTTCTTTCATGTTTGCCAACTTCAAAAAGCAATAACAGCCAAAACAATAAAGTTGAATAATTTGGCAATTATATTTCAAAAGTACATTTTTTATAGTTTGTTTATAATCAGTAAAGAAACAAATTGCATACATCACTTAAATATAGGCCACAGCCGGCTCATACCATGAAGTATATATAAAAAAAAAATTTCATATGGAAGCAATGATTTACTGCCACCTTTTATTTTACAAAAAAATAAACTGGGTGACACACAAAATCACCATTAAACAAACTGTGACAATCACATTGATCATGACAATGAAAAGTCCTGACAAAAACTGTAACGAGGACACTAACAGAACCATGTGAGATGGAGACAGACAGGACAGACCGACAGGACAGACAGACAGGAGGCAGACCCTGTTTGATGGAGGAGGTGATCAGGCTGGCGGCAGTATATTATGTGTGAAAGCGTGTGTGAAAGGAATGCACATGTGTATATTTATGAATCGACATGTAGACTGTGAAAGACCTGTACGTTTATTAGCCTGTGCACATTTTAGCAAACAAACACAAAGACAGACAAACATCAAATCTGAGTCACCAATTCACCAAACCTGCATGTCTTTGGAAGTGAAAGAAAACCAAAGCATCCACACGGAACCCACATGAACACGAGGAGAACATGCAAAGTCCACACACCTGGGGCATTTTCATTGAGACAACAGCATTGTCTGTTATAGTATTTTGATTCTAGTAAATATAAGTAAAGTGCTTTTATTGTTATTGTACAGACATATGTACAATGAAATTTGTCCTTTGTATTTAACCCATCCTAATTCCAGTTAGATACAATCCAGCCACTAGGAGCAGTGGGCAGCCACAGTCTGGTGCCCGGGGAGCAACTCCAGATGTAGAGACTCTGTCTTGGTCAGGGGCAGAGAAAGAAGCAGACCTTAAATAAGCATGTTTTTGATTGTGGAAGGAAACTCAAGTGCTCAGTGGAAACCCACGCAGACACGGGGAGAACATGTAAACTCCACACAGAAAGGTCGGGAAGTGATCCCATGACCTTCTTGCTGTCAGGCATTAGTGCTAACCACTAAGCTACTGTACCGCCAAATATGACACAACTACACAATTACTGAAAACATTCACCTGACATATTGATGAGAATGTTGTAGTTTACTGGCACTAATAATGATTGTAATTGCTGATCTTTATCTCTATCATCACATACAGTATCTTTAATCCTCATCACTGAACTCTGTGCCTGGCTGGGAAACTTTAATCCTGATTCCTTGGGGAGGTGATGGTCTAGTGGTTAAGAGTTGGGCTTGAGACCAGAGGATCCATGGTTCAAATCCCAGCCTGACTGGAAAAACACTAAGGGCCCTTGGGCAAGGTCCTTAATCCCCCAGTTGCTCCTGGTGTGTAGTGAGTACCTTGCATGGCAGCAGCCTGACATCGGGTGAATGTGAGGCATTGATGTGTAAACTGCTTTGAGCACCTGATGCAGATGGAAAAACGCTATATAAGTGCATTCCATTTACATTCCTTTGATCCTTTAATCAAGATCAAAGGTCAAGGTTCAAACTCTGATTTGAAATGGTAAAATTTCATGTTTTCATCTTTGGTCCAGGACCCACTCAATGAATTTTCATGTTGTGGTGACTTTGAGCACATTATTGCTCGATGTGCACAGTGTGGTAGTTTCTCACTGTTGTGATTGGTGTTTGATATTTCCCTCTGCAGCTCTGGGATTCTTTCTTGGTGCTCAACAATCCCGTATAAGAAGATTTACAGGGATCAGATTGTGGACGGCCACATCAGTAACCTTGTGACTGTTTAATGCAGGACTATTTATGTGGTTCGTGGCCTTCGTGACTCCTTTCTTCTCTAGTGTTCTCTCTTTTTTTACCTTTTTGACTTGTTTGCTGCCTCTTCAGTGTTGATCGCTTCCTGTGGTTAGTTCTGGATGTTTGAACGTTTTGCTGCCTTTTTGCATCCTTCTGTGTTCAGCTTGGAACTGTGATTTTTTCTTTTTTTTTTTTTTTTTTGTGCCAACTGACCTTTTTCCTTCAGTTGTTGAGTGACGTTTTGTTGCTTTGTTGTCACCATCAGTGTTGAGCTTACTTTTATATGATACATTTTTGAATTTTTCTGCCATCTGCTGGAAGTGCCAGTGCATTGAAGTTACAGTTTGGTGAAGTGCTGCTGTCGTAGGTTGCCACTAGTGCTTTTCTATTCAATCAATCAATCAATCAATCAACTTTTTTCTTATATAGCGCCAAATCACAACAAACAGTTGCCCCAAGGCGCTCCACATTGCAAGGAAAGGCCATACAATAACCATGAAAAACCCCAACGGTCAAAACGACCCCCTATGAGCAAGCACTTGGCCACAGTGGGAAGGAAAAACTCCCTTTTAACAGGAAGAAACCTCCAGCAGAACCAGGCTCAGGGAGGGGCAGTCTTCTGCTGAGACTGGTTGGGGCTGAGGGAAAGAACCAGGAAAAAGACATGCCGAGAAGGGGGGCAGAGATCGATCACTAATGATTAAATGCAGAGTGATGCATACGGAGCAAAAAAAGAAAGAAACAGTGCATCATGGGAACCCCCTCACAGTCTACGTCTAAAGCAACATAACCAAGGGATGGTCCAGGGTCACCCGATCCAGCCCTAACTATAAGCCTTAGCGAAAAGGAAAGTTTTAAGCCTAATCTTAAAAGTAGAGAGGGTATCTGTCTCCCTGATCTGAATTGGGAGCTGGTTCCACAGGAGAGGAGCCTGAAACTAATTACCTTTTTAGAAATAAACACTCACCATTTACATTAATGTTTGTCTCCTCGCTACATTGGGGTTTTAATGAGTCTGACTCAGACCAAACACAGTGACATATTTGTGCAAATGCTCTGTTGTGGTATCAATTTTTTAACTTGTTTTCATGGCAGTGATTGTTCTCTGAATTTTATGTTAACTGTAAACATCAAGAAGTTTCAAAAGATGACCAATCTAAGCAGCCAGTAATACAATGTCCATTGACTTATGCTGTCTATTATATCTGGATTCAAATATTCTCAAATTCAAGCTGACAATCTGCACTTATTTTCATTTGGTAATTTCAGCAAGACCGATGAGAGATCTAATATAAAATGTTTTCTGTGTCCAGATATTTATGAACCTGGGTGTACATGTTCACAGCTTCATCTCAGCCTCTCATCCACACTCTTAGAAATTAAACATACACTGTTAGGCATCAAATGTTGAATTTAATTGATAAAGTTAAGGTAACGTTTTCCACATAACATTGTTAATTAAGTGCAAAAAAACATTGTCATTGACATTAATTAAATCAAATGAAACATTATTACTTAAATCCCAATACTGTGTTGCACTTAATTGACAAAGTTATGTGGAAAAAGCTACATTACCTTTATCAATTAAATTCAACATTTTATTTCTTAGAGTGCACACAGTTCTGTAGGATGTATCATGTTTAATCATTGTAATAAATAATAAAATACTTGTTGACGTTTTTACTGTCAGGCAGCGGCAGAATTCAGGAGTCATTTATTTCATTTGGTTTCTTTAAGTTTTGCTCTGACTGCACATGACTTTGGTTTGTGTGTCGTCAGTCTGTTGAGATTTTTACTTCAGAGCCTCGAACTTTGTGTGAAAATATGCACAAAAAGCTTTGAATTAGTCTGTAATCTGGTAATCAGATTTATTGTTAACTTGAAATATTGATGAAATAAAAACATATTTGCAGATTTACTTACTCAAAAGATTCAACTTCATTGTGCGTCTAAATCATCAGCATCCTGGGAACTACAGTCTGAAATGTACTCTTAAAGTTCAACAAGAACAAATTGTAAAGAATTAAAATGGATCATTTCATCTGTGAATGCTGATTTGTGTGTGTGTGTGTGTGGAGGGGGGTGCATCTGTTGTGTGTTTTTGTTTCAGGAGAGAAAGTGAATCCTGCCATCTCCTGACAAGTAATGGAACTTTCACTTGAATTTGCCAATTTGGAAAGGTCAAAAACAAGACAGATATTTGGCATGCTGAATGAAGGAAAAACTCTAAACATTATAACACTTAGCAAAATCAAAAAGTGACAACATTGTGGATTGTGCACAAAATTGGCTCATATTCGCTTAACATCTGCACCCATCTGCACCCATCAATTATCCGCAGAGGCACGTTTTTCTGTTATCAGGATTTTTGAGCTGCACAAAATTTTGGCTGCGGATGACATATGCCTTACATACTCCATACATACACAAACATACTCAATCTATGCGCTGTATATTCGCTGTCATCTGCTGATATCTGCAAATGACAGGGATTTGCGACTTGGCAGCGGACATTGACACTGTGTAAAACGAATATTTTGCGTGCCCATCGTGTCCACATCACGGACTAAAATAAGTTGTAGCGAATACATACAAAGCGTTTTTATTACGTCTGCTTTGCATCTGATTTGCGGCGATGCAAATCAGATGCGCCGTGTTCACAGCTGGACGACGTTCTTTGTTCTACCGGCTGCCACGCGCTCTGCACTGGATGCTGCATATATAAAATAATCATTTTGTGGCGATTCATCATTTTATTCTGCAAATTGCCTGTTGAAAACGGCTCTAATCACCTCCTGAATCACAGAGAGAGCTGCAGCTGGGCCGTTCACGCGCGTCCAGCTGCAGAAAGCATTTTGAGCCATCTAAAAAGGTAATTATTTGACTTGTTTACATTGTCAAGGCTTGTTAAAACAGTTGTGTGTTTTTTCCTTCTTGTCTGCAGCTCTTACAGTATTTATTCCTATGTTTATAACATATTTAACTTCTTGTTATAATCGTTCAGACGAGCTGCGCTCTGATGCGATCCGCTGACATCACCACTCACCCTGTTCACTGCTTCTTTACTCCAATCAACTTGTCAAAGTCCAGCAAATGCTCCAGAGGCTGTATTGTTGGTGTGAATAGTGATGCCGGTGACCCGAGTGTGTTTCATTTATGACCACAATGCAGATGCCATGCATGCGCAACACGTACGCGATGCATCATAATACACCCGTAATACCGCCATGATAATCGCAATGCGTCTGATCCGTTTCCTCACTACATGCGTTATACAACCGTGATTGTTCATTATATATTCGCTATATATTATTAATATATCTGTAATTCATACTGGGACATTTGTCATTTTTGGCCATTTTTATTGCGAACGACAATGAACGCCCGTACTTTGTATACTCAATTCATGCGCAATTAATCCTCTCCCCAGTGGGACAGGGCCCTAAAATACACCTTGTGGTGCAACCTGGACACATCTTCAGTGATGTACCCGGGGTCATAGGGTGTTTCAGGTCTTACATCAGACACCGTCACCCGGGTGACCCAGCCGGGGATGATCAGGCCTCGACTTGTGTCCAGGTAACGCACTACGCCACGCATCCCCCCTCTTCAACCAGAGGCAACATGAAGCCTTTTCAGCAGCTTCCATGATGTTTTTTATGGTACTCTGTCTGTGCAATCCGCAGATCCCTAGGAGTCCCAGGACCCGATGTAAAGATTGGCCCGCGAAGCCCCTGCAACCCACTTCAATGGGCTCGCAGCGGGCCTTCCACCCATTCCTCTAACATTCAGCAACCAGGTCAGCATACTTAGCCTTCTTCCGTTCCTGCGCTTCCTCCATCCGCTCTTCCCAGTGGACAGTTAGCTCCAATAGCACCACCTGCTTACTTACTCTGGACATCAAGACCATGTCTGGCCGTAGTGATGTTGTTGCAGTGATGTCCGGAAATCTTAACTGCCTCCCAAGGTTGACCAGAAGTTGCCAGTGCCTTGCTGTTGCAAGCAGGCACCCCTGGGTCTTCTTTGGAGGCTGGGGTTTTACACCTGCTCGAACAAAAGTGATGTGCCCTTGGAGGGGTACTGCCGCTTGCTGTTCTTGATGCCAGTACAGATGGTGTCTGCTACTGCCCTTAGCACATGGTCATGCTGCCAACGGTTTCGGCCATATCCCAAGGCCTTTGAGCAGCAGCTGAGAATATGTTCCAAAGATTCCATATTCTGGCAGAGTTGGCAAACTGGCAAGTCCACCAAGCCCCAGGTGAACAGGTTGGCAGGGTCTGGGAGGACGTCTGACTGAACCAGGAACTTGAAGTGGTATGGCTCCATCTTCCAGAGTTCTGCCCAGGTGATCTTGCGGCCAGCTGCATGTTCCCACTTGGTCCAAGGCCCCCTGCTTGGACATACCCACCATTCTACTGCAGCGAACTTCCTCCACCTTAGCATGTACACTCACAGAAATATTTAACCCTAACTTTTAAGATTTATGTAATTTTATTACATGACAATTTCCCATTTACTTTTTTTTTTAGATAATTTTAATATAAACCAACCAAATAAACCTTACATGATGCATATTCATTACTGTAATAAATCCTATTTATTTGAAATGCATAATCCTCAGGTTTATGTATTTAGTATTAATAAAATATAATTACTCTAAATCAATAATAATGACAGTATTTATTTAAAATACATAAAGTATATTGTTTGAATTGCATAATAATTATGCTACCTATACAAGATAAATGGCGTAGGTAACATAATTATTATGCAATGATGCTTAAGCTTCGTGGCAGGCCAAGCCATCTACGTAGGAACTGAGTAATCTTCCTCTCGAAGCCCTCCACGATGGTGATCAGGACTTCATAGATGAGCAGCGGCCAGAGAAGACAAGGCAGAATGCCATGCTGATAGATCCAGGCCTTGCACAGGCCTTGAATGTTTATATATATGTGTATATATACACAGAGAGAGAGAGACAGAGAGAGAGAGAGAACATATTTCATATTTAACATTTAATTAACATTACACGTAAATGTATTTTCAACAAAAAAAAAATTTTTGGTATTTTGGAATTTGCAGATCTATTTAGGAATCACCCTGTCTGTCTGTCCATATTTTTGGTAGCACACTATATGAAGATATGCATGATGGAATTTATATATGTGTGTATATATATATATATATATATATATATATATATATATATATATATATATATATATATATATATATATATATATATATATATATTAGTATACAGAACATTTTTCATATTTAAACATTTTTTGTGGTGTATAAGATGTCTTGTTTTTTGTGGGGTACAGTAGCTCTGCAGGAGCACCCCCAATTTTGTTGCTCCCCCACGCTGACAATAAAGAATTTTCTGTTCTATTCTGTTCTATTCTATAATTCACTTTTTGTTTTTATCCATATGTGGCTAAACATAATGTTGCTCAGATTATTTTTCCCCACTATAAATAAATAAATAAATAAAATTTAATGTTATTAGAAGTGCAGTGCAAGTCGTATTGAGTAATTACATGAATGATAATTTTTCAATGTGTTGTTTGTCTACATTGTGTGTGTGTGTGTGTGTGTGTGTGTGTGTGTGTGTGTGTGTGTGTGTGTGTGTGTGTGTGTGTGTGTGTGTGTGTGTGTGTGTGTGTGTGTGTGTGTGTGTGTGTGTGTGTGTGTGTGTGTGTGTGTGTGTGTTAATGGAGTTTATTTATTGGAGTTTGTTTATGTCAGAGTTGATCAGAGTTGGACCTGAAAAGAACAACCCAGTTTCCACACAAATGATCACGATGGAGACACTGAATTTCTTTTCCTGATCAGCAGAGGGCAAACGAGGAGCTCCTTCAAGAACTGTCGTCTGCTCTGAAGGCCCCGCCCATTTGCTTCTCCTTTTTCTTGAATATAGTTACATACAAGCAAATAGGAGTGACAATATTACAAAACAATGGAAAGACACAAAGTCTGGTCTCACATTGATATGAAAACTGTTATGGCTTTGAACCCTTCAGTCTCCTAAGTTTACCATAATAATGTCCAGCCCTGAACTGGTGTTCCGGTTACAATGCTCTTTCCTCAAGGCTGAACCATTAATTAAAGGTGCACATCTGCGCTTAGCAAAAACATGACCCTAGCAAAACAGTCTGCACATTCTGGCAAAACAGTCTGACTAAGCCAAAGATCATCTGCTCACTTTCTTGTGTGGCAGTTTTAATGATCACTTGAACAGTGATTGCTTTGACAATGAGTAATTATTTAAAGGAATAATGGTACATGAACTCTCACACATGCATACATGTATATATGAAAAATAGAGAACAGAATCAAAGACACGATCATAGAGAGTACATCAAAGTAAAGACATTAATATTTAATAATATATATTGACAATATAGAGAAAAACCCTGTCATTCTTCCTTCCTGTTTATCAAATTTTAATGTCTACACTCACAACATCATCATTGAAGAAACATCAAAAAGCTTACAAACAGTGTATTTAACCACCAGTTTTCCCCGTCGGGATGGGGTGACATAATTCAGTCTCCGATAGCAATGACGCAACATAGTAATAGTCCAGCGATAAGCCATCAACTGTGGTGGAAATCATCCGTTGAGCCATTGATCAAGCAAGAGGAATCCTACAACAAATAGTAAGTCCAAACACATAGTAAGTCCAAAAAAAAAAAAAAACACACACACAACAATGGGGTGAGCAGTTGTAGCAGGATGTGATACTACAATCAAAATCAAATCAAATCAAATCAATTTTATTTATATAGTGCCAAATCACAACAAACAGTTGCCCCAAGGCGCTTTATATTGTAAGGCAAAAGCCATACAATAATTACGGAAAAACCCCAACGGTCAAAACGACCCCCTGTGAGCAAGCACTTGGTGACAGTGGGAAGGAAAAACTCCCTTTTAACAGGAAGAAACATCCAGCAGAACCAGGCTAAGGGAGGGGCAGTCTTCTGCTGGGACTGGTTGGGGCTGAGGGAGAGAACCAGGAAAAAGACATGCTGTGGAGGGGAGCAGAGATCAATCACTAATGATTAAATGCAGAGTGGTGCATACAGAGCAAAAAGAGAAAGAAACACTCAGTGCATCATGGGAACCCCCCAGCAGTCTAAGTCTATAGCAGCATAACTAAGGGATGGTTCAGGGTCACCTGATCCAGCCCTAACTATAAGCTTTAGCAAAAAGGAAAGTTTTAAGCCTAATCTTAAAAGTAGAGAGGGTGTCTGTCTCCCTGATCTGAATTGGGAGCTGGTTCCACAGGAGAGGAGCCTGAAAGCTGAAGGCTCTGCCTCCAATTCTACTCTTACAAACCCTAGGAACTACAAGTAAGCCTGCAGTCTGAGAGCAAAGTGCTCTATTGGGGCAATATGGTACTATGAGATCCCTAAGATAAGATGGGACTTGATTATTCAAATCCTTATAAGTAAGAAGAATTTTAAATTATATTCTAGAATTAACAGGAAGCCAATGAAGAGAGGCCAATATGGGTGAGATATGCTCTCTCCTTCCAGTCCCTGTCAGTACTCTAGCTGCAGCATTTTTAATTAACTGAAGACTTTTCAGGGAACTTTTAGGACAACCTGATAGTAATGAATTACAATAGTCCAGCCTAGAGGAAATAAATGCATGAATTAGTTTTTCAGCATCACTCTGAGACAAGACCTTTCTAATTTTAGAGATATTGCGCAAATGCAAAAAAGCAGTCCTACATATTTGTTTAATATGCGCATTGAATGACATATCCTGATCAAAAATGATTCCAAGATTTCTCACAGTATTACTAGAGGTCAGGGTAATGCCATCCAGAGTAAGGATCTGGTTAGACACCATGTTTCTAAGATTTGTGGGGCCAAGTACAATAACTTCAGTTTTATCTGAGTTTAAAAGCAGGAAATTAGAGGTCATCCATGTCTTTATGTCTGTAAGACAATCCTGCAGTTTAGCTAATTGGTGTGTGTCCTCTGGCTTCATGGATAGATAAAGCTGGATATCATCTGCGTAACAATGAAAATTTAAGCAGTGCTGTCTAATAATACTGGCTAAGGGAAACATGTATAAAATGAATAAAACTGGTCCTAGCACAGAACCTTGTGGAACTCCATAATTAACCTTAGACTGTGAAGAAGATTCCCCATTTACATGAACAAATTGTAATCTATTAGTTAATATGATTCAAACCACTGCAGCGCAGTGCCTTTAATACCTATGGCATTCTCTAATCTCTGTAATAAAATTTTATGGTCATCAGTATCAAAAGCAGCACTGAGGTCTAAAAGAACAAGCACAGAGATGAGTCCACTGTCTGAGGCCATAAGAAGATCATTTGTAACCTTCACTAATGCTGTTTCTGTACTATGATGAATTCTAAAACCTGACTGAAACTCTTCAAATAGACCATTCCTCTGCAGATGATCAGTTAGCTTTTTTACATCTACCCTTTCAAGAATTTTTGAGAGAAAAGGAAGGTTGGAGATTGGCCTATAATTAGCTAAGATAGCTGGGTCAAGTGATGGCTTTTTAAGTAATGGTTTAATTACTGCCACCTTAAAAGCCTGTGGTACATAGCCAACTAATAAAGATAGATTGATCATATTTAAGATCGAAGCATTAATTAATGGTAAGGCTTCCTTGAGCAGCCTGGTAGGAATGGGGTCTAATAGACATGTTGATGGTTTGGAGGAAGTAACTAATGAAAATAACTCAGACAGAACAATCGGAGAGAAAGAGTCTAACCAAATACCGGCATCACTGAAAGCAGCCAAAGATAACGATATGTCTTTGGGATGGTTATGAGTAACTTTTTCTCTAATAGTTAAAATTTTATTAGCAAAGAAAGTCATGAAGTCATTACTAGTTAAAGTTAAAGGAATACTCGGCTCAATAGAGCTCTGACTCTTTGTCAGCCTGGCTACAGTGCTAAAAAGAAACCTGGGGTTGTTCTTATTTTCTTCAATTAGTGATGAGTAGTAAGATGTCCTACCTTTACGGAGGGCTTTTTTATAGAGCAACAGACTCTTTTTCCAGGCTAAGTGAACATCTTCTAAATTAGTGAGATCTTCTAAATTAAAAAGAGTCATGAGGTCCAGCTACCGTTCGTAATAAAGTCTATACTCACAGTGCTCCTCAATAACATCAGAGTATGAATAGCCCCTATATCGTTCTAGTTACCCCAGTACATACAATAGTAAGAATTTAGATGAAGCACATTCAACACACAACACAATTCAATGGTTTCCATCAGATACATACCCATCGAACACCATTTCTTTGTATAAATATTTAAACTGATTGATATTTGTACATTGTTGGAGTTTCTCAGGTAGCTTATTCCAATTGTTTGGGCCACAAACAGAGACATAGAAGCATTTCCTGGTCGTCCTTGTGCCCGCAACTTTAAAATGATACAAACCCCTTAAATTATATATTCCTTCTCTTTGCATAAACTATCCTTGAATTCTGAAAGGTACTTGCTTATGTTTTACTTTATACATCAATCGAACAGTCTTAAATTAAATCATGTCACGGAGTTTTAAAATCTTTGATTTAATAAACAGTGGACTGGTATGATCCCGATAACCTGCATTATGTATTATTCTTAATGGTTTCCAAATAACATTATTTTAATTTTTAGACCAATTTAGTGACAGTTTGTTCATATCGAATCAAAACAACTCTTCAACTTTATCATCTCTGATCCCAGATCATCTAATAATTGTTGCAAATATCCCCTGAACAAAATAAGATCGTATCATCTGCAAAGAGGACTGCTCTAAACAGATCCGAGACTTAAATCACGTAAATTACGTAAATCATTGATATACAATATGAATAACTTTTGGTGCCAACACAGAACCCTGAGGAACTCCACAAACGACACAAACTCATGTGTTTATTAATTGCTTCTATTGCATCTAAACCCATATTGACTATCATTAAGCAGGTTGTGTTGTACAATAAATCTGTTATTGTAACGTTTTTCCAATATCTTTGAGAATTGTGACACTAGAAAGACACAGGCCTATGGTTAGTAAAGATGCTTGTCACCAGATTTGAATAAAGGTATCACTTTCTTCTGGTCTGAATTGTAAAGTGGTTCATATATTTTTCATATCACCACACAGTAAATGCCACAATCACAGCAATAATTGTCAAAAACATCAGCAGGGTGCGTAGTTTGCAGCCTGCTCTGGCAGCAAAGATCTCCATAGCTAAAACAGTATTTTGAACAACCTGTTGCTATGCCTCTCTCACTCCCCCTGTCATGAGGTTTTCCTTTTTTCTCTCTCTCTCTCTCTCTCTCTAGGAACAGAGAGAGAGACAACAGTTCTGGTCTGGAAGATGTCTTCTTTCTTTGGTGACAGTTCAAAAGGTTCAGTTTGTCTGGGCTTAGGGGCGGAAGGTGACAGTTCACAGTCTCACTTCAGTTCAGCAAGGGACTGAGGGAATCTGGAACTCTTTTTATGTTAGTTCCCTTCAGCTGTAGTGCATAAGTCTGTACTATCATCAGTATGCGTAAGGCAGGCTGCAAGTGGAATTAAAATAATGTGTCATGTACTGTGTCCTGTGCCCTGCTCTTGATGTTTTCAAACACAGGTGCACAGGAATAGAACAGGATTTTCTTGTCTCCCATTCTCAAAGATGCAGTTTCGTCTGCTTCTTTTCTCCTGGTCTGGTCTCGTCAGCTTCAGTGCTTTCATTTCAAGCTTGTAGTCCATCTGCTTCTAATCCTGGATTATGTGGACAGGATTCTCCTCGGTTGTAGCTGGTTTCTCATCTGCTTCAGGACCCTGGCACCTGCTTCAATCTCTGGTCTTTGTCTGTGTTAACTCCTGGTCACTATCTGTCTCTGTTACGACGCGCTTCCAGCCGTTGCTGGGCCTATAGGCCATCAGCCGTCACTGTTAGACGTGGCTCCCCTTGTCTTGTTTGGGATCTTTCAGGTATCTTTGTCTTTTGCAGTGGGATAGATGCACCCAAGATGACTTCTCTGCAATTTTCACTGCGGTGGGGGTGGTTAGCAGCACTTGGAATGGACCTTCCCACCTCGGAGATGACCAGTTCTTTCTCTTAACAGTCTTTACCAGCACCCAGTCACCAATCTGGATCTGCTTCTCAGGGCCCTGCACAGAAATAGGAGAGGGTGGTATCGTGTTAGCGTGTATGACATTCTTATGGGGGACAACACATGTCTCATATAATCAACTAACCCCTCATCCTCACTATCAGGCCCAGCTATTTTCTGTAACTCTGGTATTCTGTAGGGCCTGCCATACAAAATTTAAAATGGCGTAAGGCCAGTCTCTGAGCTGGGTGTTATATGCATGTACAGTGTCACCAATTCCAAACAATAAATCCAGTTATATGTTCATTCAATATGGACAGTAGGAAGATGACAGTATTTATTGTCTTTGAGTTATCTTCTTAACAAGCTGAAAATTTTATTTCATCAACAGATCTATTTCAGAATTCTCCCTCAAAATACTCTATCTTTGTCCTTGGACACCAACTCGCACTCATATACACGTACAGAATTGATTAATGTGCACTTATTTCTCAATATCTTAACTCCACACTTTAAAATGTTGAAGTGCCAGCAACTGTGACCTTGACAGTTTTATCTAAAACAATTCACAATAATTACACACAATCTGTCTATATAGCAACAACAGAATAAAGTAAGAAAAAATTGACAAGTATAATCTGCTTGAAAAAGAATGGCAACCTTATATGTACATAAACAAAATTCTTGTTGAAAGTGAAGAACTCCTTATCTTTGCAAGTGTGTACATTCACGTGCAAAATGTCCATTCTTCCCACACTTCCAACATGTCAATTTCCTCTTCATCTCACGCCCACGGGCTTTGCCTCTGGCCACTCTGCGGCGCTGACCTTTGCCCTTTCCTGCAAAATACATATCTTCCTCACACATCATTATGACTGCTCTGGCAGGTTTAAAAACTGCTGTGTTTGGTGCAAAAGCATGGTCTGGTGTATTTTTCACTCCACATCTCTCTTGCCATTTTGTAAAATCACTGGTGTTCTTTTTTATAGTATCAAATGACTTTGTTGTGGAGTTTAACTGTAATTTTCCCGAGAAATGATCTGTCTCTCGCCACATTTTTAAGTGTTCAGGTGATGCTGGATCTTTTTTCTCCATGTACCTAACATCATCTGACTGTGTGTCATGTTGGCTGTGAGAACAACAGCAGTTACCCATTTTAGCTGTTCGTGGGGTTATCTCATAGAGAGATCTAAACGAACAGGCTGTTGTTCTTTTTTCACTGTTTGGTCACCGATCAGTCTGAAAAGTGTCACCACTTCGACCTCTGAGAGGTGGGTGACCTTGCTTAGGGCTTCTTTTCAGACTCGTAGGATTGCAAACAGGTGTGGTGCGTATAGAACGCTTACAACCTACTTCACAGACAGGGCTTCGTTTCTGCCAGTGGGTTAAAACTGGTGACAGGCCCCCGTGATTCAGTTGCGTACGCCCTCAGTCATAAAAACACACATATTCACACAAACACATTCACACCGCTGCACATCAGCTGTTATCACGTTTTAACTCCGCTGTTATCACGCTTTCTACTCCAACCGGTTTTTATATCAAATATATTTATATAATATATCAGAATTTTACGGCTCGTCCACCGAAGGTTTCACCGACCTAACACTGTACAGTTTTTACGCGCTGTTCCAGACCCGAAAGTGGTCCTTTAGTTGTCTCTTGCTTTATTAATTGCCAATTGTAACCGCTGCCGGCTCAATCTGGAGCCAACAGCCACATCAGGTTGACACAGCGAGAAATGCAGCGCGAGCATGCGGCTCCATAACAGATGGTCTTTAACCGCTGTACCACCTGACTTTTCTCTTTCTCTTAAGCCAAGAGACAAACCAAGAAAGACATTACGGGGGTTTTTTCCCCTCGTTGTGGTCCCAGCCACACGCACACATGTGCACGTAAAGAAATTCAGTTCTCACCCGTGAACAGACTTTGCCGCTGAATTCGAATGCCTTCACCCCAGTAAGCGTCGACCTGTTAGGGAGGAGACCCGTCCCCCGGAAAAGGGTCTGCAGGAACTGGTTCCCGCGTTGCGGCCGCAGACTTCCACGGGTGTTCTCCGTCAATGGCCAACAGGTTGTCGGGTCTATAGGCATCCGGCGTTCGAAGGACCAAGATGTCAGAGTTGATTGGAGTTGGACCTGAAAAGAACAACCCAGTTTACAGAAAATGATCATGATGGAGACACTGAATTTCTTTTCCTGATCAGCAGAGGGCAAACGAGGAGCTCCTTCAAGAACTGTCATCTGCTCTGAAGGCCCCGCCCATTTGCTTCTCCTTTTTATTGAATATAGTTACATACAAGCATATAGGAGTGACAATATTACAAAACAATGGAAAGACACAAAGTCTGGTCTCACATTGATATGAAAACTGTTATGGCTTTGAACCCTTCAGTCTCCTAAGTTTACCATAATAATGTCCAGCCCTGAACTGGTGTTCCGGTTACAATGCTCTTTCCTCAAGGCTGAACCATTAATTAAAGGTGCACATCTGCGCTTAGCAAAAACATGACCCTAGCAAAACAGTCTGCACATTCTGGCAAAACAGTCTGACTAAGCCAAAGATCATCTGCTCACTTTCTTGTGTGGCAGTTTTAATGATCACTTGAACAGTGATTGCTTTGACAATGAGTAATTATTTAAAGGAATAATGGTACATGAACTCTCACACATGCATACATGTATATATGAAAAATAGAGAACAGAATCAAAGACACGATTACAGAGAGTACATCAAAGTAAAGACATTAATATTTAATAATATATATTGACAATATAGAGAAAAACCTTGTCAGTTTATTTATAAGTCATTGCCCAGTATCAAATAGAACATGTCTGACCTTCATTTACTCTGTAACAGTTAGTGATCACAAAAAGATACGTCAGTGTTATCAATTAGAAATGATCTTTCTGCTGCCTTACATTCAGAAAAAAACATCAGTTGTGTTTTTGTGTTATGTTATAGAGAGGTGAAGTATTTTTTGATATATTTAATACAAAGTCCTTTATTATTGTAGTTTTCATTTGGAGTTTTAACATATTGTAATGTTTGCATTTGTAATATTTTACAAAGTTTGTGTTGCCTCTGTTGTTCTTTGCATGTGTGCAGGTTTTTGAAAGGGTCTGTACCACTGTGGATACTGGGGTGGCCAGTGTTATACTTCATAACAAAAACCAAGTTCAATGACGGATGCACTGTCACTTCTTTGCCGTCACACTCTCCTGTTAGTCTGAACGTGCACGATCATTTCTATGATTTACACTCCTGCACCTTCAACAAATATTTTGAAATGTAAATGCAACATGCTCACATGTATTTAACAATACAGAGGCATTGAACTTTGTGCACCATTAAAACAAAAACAAGTTCTTCACAATGAAAAACACTTATTGACAAAAATATGTAAGGATTATTTAAAAAAAAATGCTAAATATATTAAGGCATGCATGAATTACAACACTTTAAACAATAATTTTTATTTTATTTTATTTTTTTTTAATAATCTATACTTTTATAACTTCACCAAAAAGACTTGACTTTACAACTCAGCATCAGAAAATGACAGGTTATATAAAGGGGGTTTTATGCTGTAGCATTAGGCCCTTTAAAAATTGACTGAAAGGCAATTTTTGAGCTTTATATTAATTAATAAAATGTATTTTTGTTGTTGTTGCTGTTGCTTCTTTATTTTCTCTGTGCTTGTTCTGTTAGACCTCAGTGCTGCTTTTGATACTGTTGACCATAAAATTTTATTACAGAGATTAGAGCATGTCATAGGTATTAAAGGCACTGCGCTGCGGTGGTTTGAATCATATTTATCTAATAGATTACAATTTGTTCATGTAAATGGGGAATCTTCTTCACAGACTAAGGTTAATTATGGAGTTCCACAAGGTTCTGTGCTAGGACCAATTTTATTCACTTTATACATGCTTCCCTTAGGCAGTATTATTAGACGGCATTGCTTAAATTTTCATTGTTACGCAGATGATACCCAGCTTTATCTATCCATGAAGCCAGAGGACACACACCAATTAGCTAAACTGCAGGATTGTCTTACAGACATAAAGACATGGATGACCTCTAATTTTCTGCTTTTAAACTCAGATAAAACTGAATTTATTGTACTTGGCCCCACAAATCGTAGAAACATGGTGTCTAACCAAATCCTTACTCTGGATGGCATTACCCTGACCTCTAGTAATACTGTGAGAAATCTTGGAGTCATTTTTGATCAGGATATGTCATTCAATGCGCATATTAAACAAATATGTAGGACTGCTTTTTTGCATTTACGCAATATCTCTAAAATTAGAAAGGTCTTGTCTCAGAGTGATGCTGAAAAACTAATTCATGCATTTATTTCCTCTAGGCTGGACTACTGTAATTCATTATTATCAGGTTGTCCTAAAAGTTCCCTGAAAAGCCTTCAGTTAATTCAAAATGCTGCAGCTAGAGTACTAGCGGGGACTAGAAGGAGAGAGCATATCTCACCCATATTGGCCTCTCTTCATTGGCTTCCTGTTAATTCTAGAATAGAATTTAAAATTCTTCTTCTTACTTATAAGGTTTTGAATAATCAGGTCCCATGTTATCTTAGGGACCTCATAGTACCATATCACCCCAATACAACGCTTCGCTCTCAGACTGCAGGCTTACTTGTAGTTCCTAGGGTTTGTAAGAGTAGAATGGGAGGCAGAGCCTTCAGCTTTCAGACTCCTCTCCTGTGGAACCAGCTCCCAATTCAGATCAGGGAGACAGACACCATCTCTACTTTTAAGATTAGGCTTAAAACTTTCCTTTTCGCTAAAGCTTATAGTTAGGGCTGGATCAGGTGACCCTGAACCATCCCTTAGTTATGCTGCTATAGACTTAGACTGCTGGGGGGTTCCCATGATGCACTGAGTGTTTCTTTCTCCTTTTGCTCTGTATGCACCACTCATTTAATCATTAGTGATTGATCTCTGCTCCCCTCCACAGCATGTCTTTTTCCTGGTTCTCTCCCTCAGCCGCAACCAGTCCCAGCAGAAGACTGCCCCTCCCTGAGCCTGGTTCTGCTGGAGGTTTCTTCCTGTTAAAAGGGAGTTTTTCCTTCCCACTGTCGCCAAGTGCTTGCTCACAGGGGGTCGTTTTGACCGTTGGGGTTTTTACGTAATTATTGTATGGCCTTGCCTTACAATATAAAGTGCCTTGGGGCAACTGTTTGTTGTGATTTGGCGCTATATAAATAAAATTGATTGATTGATTGATTGATTATTTTACTGGTCCTTCTTCAGTGGGTTAATGTTCATGTTTAAAATTAAAAAATATGTATGTCTTGCCCATTTGTAATTAAACCAACTATACTAATTCCATTTTCTAAAAAAAAAAAAAAAATGTAAATAAAATTTTACAAAAGCAGAAAAAGGAAAGGTGAGCACTTCTTTGTTGTTGTAGTACTGCCTGGTACAGTTTGGAACAATATTTGTTTTTCATCAGTCAAAGGTAAAAATAATTTTAAAAATAACTGAGTATTCCAGTAATTGCACGAGACCAACTAAAATAGGTACAAAGTAGTCAAACTTGACTTATTTTTAAATTACCTACAAAGATGGCATATTACTCTGATTTTCCTTAATTTTAAACAACACATGAACTGCATGAAAAGTTTAACTTTCAGCACAAGCATATGAAATCACATGATATAATTAAATTGTAGTTATATATGGACTGTGATACATAAAGGTTCTGTAAGAATCATTACATTGTTATATTTTATACAGCACTTTGGCATTATTATGATGCCATTAAAATAAGAAAATGTTTGTCGTTACATTTTGCTGAGAAGAGCGCGGTTGTTATTCTGCATGAAAGGTTTATGTCATGTGGTGTATCACTGTGTGGGTGGGGCACAGTGATACACACAGTTACAAAAACCTCTCAGCAGAAGTAAAGCATTTTTTACACAAGAAGTTGCTTAATAAAAGACTATGAAGGGGAACACACAGCCGGTCCCAGCAAACATGTTGTGTCTTTGTTTCTCCAACAAAACATGTTTTGTATGGCGACAACAGTCCTTTAAAATCTTAATAACAAGGACTCAGTATGTTTTACATCAGTGACAGAGCCTTAGCAATATTTGGATCAGCAAACTCTTTGTATTTTCATTTATTGACAAATGTTTGGGTCAGTTGCAGTTTTTCACACTAAATTCCATTGTTAATTCTGCATAAATAAATTACTTCCAGTTGTCAGCAGAGATTTCATGGAATTAATTCTTTCAAAATATGTGCAACTAACAACAGCTTATATTCTTTACAAATCATAATATCTACACTTCTGAAATGATATTAAATATTTATGGAAGGAACCAGTGTATTTCGAATCATGCTGGGATACCAAAGCAAACATCATCATCTTCATCATAATGTGAGCTGTGTAAATTATTTCTGTGATTTTAGTGTCATCCATAAACAATATTTCATGGTTGCTCCAGAAACTGTAGGTGCTACAGGAGCATTTGAGGCAAAGAATGTAAGAAAATATGACAATCAGAGACTGTAAAGAGATGCTATAATGGTGGTGTTGCTGAAATTAAAGCTCCAACAGAGAACCACTGATTCAATTCCTATTCAGTTTTTTTTACTATTTAACTCGAAAGAAACTCTGACTTTTAAAATATATCATGATATCCTTCTTTACAACTTGTCATACTTATGGTTAATTTTCAGTTTTAATCAAAGACTCCTCTTGTTCATCTAAAAACATTTATGACATGTTTTTTCTCTGTAAGTTGACATTGTTCTTTGGAGATTTAATGACTTCAACATATCATGAACCATTGGAGTTGAAAAAGAATTGACCAACTCTGTTTTTAAGCAATAGTATGAAACTATTAGTCTTGTTTAATAAAAAATAGTTTTATTTCCAATTTGCTCAGATTGATGACTTTGTCTTTTCTTTCTTTATCTACATCATTTTAAGTTAAATACAGTGTAATGGAATACATTTATAGAGCACTTTGTCATCTGTTGTTGATGTTCAAAATTCTTGAAAATATCTCACCAAAACTAATTCAGTTTTAAACAAAATTAACACATTGTCTAAAAGTCTAATGATATCAGCAGCGATCTTTTATTTGGCAGGATTTTAGCATAAAGTTACAAAGTAAAATTTGAAACATAGAATGTATTTTTGTCTTGTAACAGTCAGTGTACAGGGTGGAGTTCTTGTACTGGTGTATATCACAGTGATATACTCTCACAATCACAGTGATACATGCCATGACAAAAACCTTTTTCCTCTATGAGGGCAGCGATTATATGGAAATGAAACTTGTGAAAACATTTTTGATAGTTAAAAGTCTCCAAACCTCTTCCCACAAAGCAAAGATGTTTAAAATGGAAAATACACTCACGTTTTTCAGATTGATAATTGTGTCAGAAAAAGTGATGCAATATTCCTCAGAAAAAGAAGAAAATTACTGCATTGACACTGAAAATAACAAATTGGGTTTTCTGTTCATTATAATAACATTCATTTGAAGCAAAAATGTCAGAGGCAATAAATAAATAAAACAAAATTATATCAAAAGCAGACTATCCCATTCATTTTGCATTATTAAATTTCACATTATGCACACTAAAGTGTTAATTTAAGTTGAAAGTGTTGTGTTATTTATCTTGAAAAAGATACACACGTCAACAAATTACTCATCACAAGAAAGTGATGATACACTGTAATAAGTGTTTTTGTAGGAGTGTGTGTCACTGTGTGATGGGGCTCCCACAGTGATCTGTGCAAATACAAAAGCCTCTGCTGGATTGTCTGTGGCCAAAAAATGTTAAAACTTTATTCACAAAATTACGCTGTTTCTTCAAAAGCGCGAATACGTCAAGATTTAAATAATGATATTTTTGTAACAGTGTTTGCAGTGTTTTTGAAACTGTTTTCCTTCTTAAAGTATAGTAACTTTTATCATTTACAATATACTCACCTTAGCCAGTTTTGTTCAGAAAATGTCTTACATATTTGTTTAATTATTCAAAATACTGTATGTTTAAAATATATTTGAACAACTGGAAAGTTATGATCCTCATAGTGTTTTACAAACCAACTTCAAATGACTTCCTTCTCTGAGATACATATAAATAACAGAAAAGACCATGTCAACCATTCTATCTATCTATCTATCTATCTATCTATCTATAGAGTTGACTTGGGGTTGTTATGGTCTTTCCTGTTATAATTTTCTTTCTGTGTGCTTGTTTTGTAATACAGAGGAAATGATTGCCACCACAACAGGTGCTTGCACATTCAGCTAACAAACGGAAACTTCAGACTGAAAGCCAAAGGCTCTGACATGGTCAGAGCTGACACTCAGCACACAAGGATTTCAGATAACTTACACAATGTCTTACTGGAGTTTATTCTTTAAAGACAGAATCAAAATTACATTAATTTGGGGTAAATAACATTGTAAATAGTCAACGGTTTGAGCTGTTTTTTGCTAACACTCTTTTATATCACACTGTCACCTACATTCACAAATCAACACATTAGAGTTATTTAGGTATCAGTGTCCTGCATTATGAATAAGTGACACATTATAATAAATATAAGGCAGGGATTGAACCATCAACCTCCAACTTTAACACAGACTCCCTTGTTTCTGACTTATACATTTGGTTCACATTGATACCAATCATGTGGTCCAACCGATCGGTGACCAATAAGAAGCAATCTGTGTGTGTGTGTTCAGTGTTCCTTATCCACTTTCCTCAAATCAGTCACCACTTTTTTTCAAACCTATATTTCAAATACCTTTCAAATTGCTAAAAAAAAAAATATATATTTTAAAAATATAAATGACATGTTAACAAAAAACTGAAGGTAGTGAGTTAATCATAGTGCCACTCAGCATGAGTGGCACTTCTTACTTATAAGGTTTTGAATAATCAGGTCCCATCTTATCTTAGGGACCTCATAGTACCATATCACCCCAATAGAGCGCTTCGCTCTCAGACTGCAGGCTTACTTGTAGTTCCTAGGGTTTGTAAGAGTAGAATGGGAGGCAGAGCCTTCAGCTTTCAGGCTCCTCTCCTGCGGAACCAGTTTAGGGAGACAGACACCCTCTCTACTTTTAAGATTAAGCTTAAAACTTTCCTTTTTGAAAAAGCTTATAGTTAGGGTTGGATCGGGTGACCCTGAACCATCCCTTAGTTATGCTGCTATAGACTTAGACTGCTGGGGGGTTTCCCATAATGCACCCAGTGTTTCTTTTTATTCACCTCTTTTTGCTCTGTATGCACCACTCTGCTTTTAATCATTGGTGATTGATCTCTGCTCTCTTCCACAGCATGTCTTTTTCCTGATTCTCTCCCCTCAGCCCCAACCACTCCCAGCAGAAGACTGCCCCTCCCTGAGCCTGGTTCTGCTGGAGGTTTCTTCCTGTTAAAAGGGAGTTTTCCTTCCCACTGTCGCCAAGTGCTTGCTCACAGGGGGTCGTTTTGACCATTGGGGTTTTTCTGCAATTATTGTATGGCTTTTGCCTTACAATATAAAGCGCCTTGCGGAGACTGTTTGTTGTGATTTGGCGCTATATAAATAAAATTGATTTGATTTGATTTGATATCAGAGAAGTGAACAAAGATCACGAGAAGGTGATGGTGTGAAAAAGAGAAATATGGAAAGGCAGGTTATGATGGTTTTTTTTAAAAAGGACGGACATGGCTGTGACAAATACATATTTTAATAACGTGGAGTGAAAGACGTTGCACAGAGGTGGAGGATGCCACCAGTACTGTTAAGAACATCCATAAGATGAAGAAGAAGAAGATGATGATGATAAAGTTTCAGCCAGAGCTGAGAGCTTCCCTGTTTTTTTTTTTTTTCTTTGTGACATGAAGAAGAAACAGTTTTATCCACATACTGCTGTGGTGGTTCAGTCAATGATGTCAGAGACAAATTAGTTGTGGGATTTCTACACAGCATGAATGCTGGTGTGTGTACTGGTTTGCGTGCATGTGTGCATACTGGTGTGTGTGGATGTACACATGCTAAAGTGCATTCTGGTGCTCTGTGTTTCTTTGATGGGTAATTGATGACTTTATTTCCCTCTGTGTAATGTTGTTTTCTCCTTGCAGTGAACCTTTATTTTCTGGTTATGTTTCCCCACCTCAGAGCACTCTACTAGTGTCTCTTTGTTTTTAAGTTCCTCACAGTGCACTGTGTGTGGCAGGCATGGCCCTTCTCTCCTGCATCCTCCCCTATGTCAGTGTATGTTCCTCTGTGTGTCCCACAGCACAGAGTGATGTTCTGATGTCTCTTCAGTTAACTTTGTTTGGTGTGCTCTCATCATTCTGTTTTTGAAATCACGTTTTCATCTTTTTCTGCACTTTTTGCATTTTTTCCTCATGCTCCATCAAAATAGTATTTATTTCCTGATGATTGCTGATCTTTGTTGTAGACTCCTCATCTGTCACTCCTTCTGGTGATTGATCCTCTGAACACCCATGTCTCAGCACATCTGTTGCGAATGAGTGTCTTTTAATGGCATTTCTTTTCATGTGTCCTTTGCCAGATCGCAGTGGACCCATCCCACACTCTCACATCCTCCTCATGTTCCCTGTGTTCCATAGTGTGTTTTTTAAATCAGTGTCTAGCAACTTTATTTCCAGCACTTCTATATGTGTTCCAACATGAATATGATTAGGGTTCAAGTTACTTCCATGTTCATACCTTTTCTCTATATTTTGACCTCTGAGTTTGCCTGTTGGTCATTAGTTTGATTGTTCCTGAGTATTCCCAGCGTTAGCTCTTCTAATTTTTTGATCATTTCTACATATTATAACCTCAGAATTTTTCTTAACTTCTTATGGACACTGTAGCTAGTTCCTCCTCATGCACACTCAGTATTACTCATGTTCCAGTGACTCATGACTTTTGACTTTTGCTGTTTATCTTGACTCCTGAGTTGGTGTGATGTCTCAAGGACACGTTTGCTGTTTCTGTTCTGCATTTGTGTTTCTGATTTTTTGCGTTCAACATGATTTATCCTCATGTTGTTTTATTGAAAAGATTGTCATTCATATTCTGTGTTGCTCTTTAAGGAACTCTTCATTACATTGGACACGCAGACTGTTCTGGTCTGTAATAAACATGATTTACCATCGAATAAACTTCTTGCTCACTGTAAAGGGGTCCACAGCCTGATCTGTACAGTGGGTTCCTGGGTATGTTCTACCCTCCCAGAAATTTCACTTGAACAATCAATTGCAGTGATAAAACAAAACAAACAAACAAAAAGCCTGTTGTTTTGAACTGATCTGTTGTGTTCAATCCCTTGTCCCTATCCGATGTCCTGTTAGTTAGATGTTGTTGATTTTGGTCACTTTACCTTTGCTTTAGACTTTGCCAATTTCTTAGTTCTGCTGTCATTTTGAGTTTTCCATTTGTTCATGCACAGCTTTTGGGGATTATATTTAGAGTTTGAGTTATGTTCACTCTGGGTTTCTTTGATGTTTCTGTTTCACTGTGTTTGTAGGCATGGCCCTGCCACTTGATGTTCCTTCACAGGTGTGTGTTGCCACAATCACCACACCTTTCTCTCGTTTCCTTTTTACTTGTCACTGTGTAAGTTTATCACTGTTCCCACTTGTGTTGCTCAATTATTTTGACTGCTAGACTTTGACTCCTGCATTTTGTGGCTATTTTTTAGTTCCTGTGTCCCTACATCCTAGTGTGTTTCCTTGTCAGCTCCTTAACTCCTTGTCCCTGCCCTTTAATCAGACTCCTCCCTGTTTGTTGGACTGGTCTGCAGTTACTGTTATATATATATATATATATGTGTGTGTGTGTGTGTGTGTGTGTGTGTGTGTGTGTGTGTGTGTGTGTGTGTGTGTGTGTGTGTGTGTGTGTGTGCATGCACACATGCACTCACAGAGTCAATTGTCAAATCAATATATATAACTGTTTCAGTTTCAGCCCCTCCTACAGAGGAGGGGCTGTGGGCTCAGGCTGCTCTGCGTGATGTGCCACACACACACACACACACACACACACACACACACACACACACACACACACACACACACACACACACACACACACACACACACACACACAGAGAGAGAGCCAATTCAAGTCAAATCAATATATAAATGATGAGTTTACCTGTTTCAGTTTGAGCTTGGTTTCAGCGCGCACGAACACACACACCCACACACACACAAAGAGAGTCAATTGTCAAATCAATATATAAATGATCAATTTAACTGTTTCAGTTTACTGTTACTGACCCTCTGTTTTCTTTAATCTCGTTTCAGGTCAAATGAAAAGCAACAAACTTTTTGGATTTCTGCTGAATTCTTTTTTCCTGTTTTTGATATATTTCAGTTTGTCTTTAAGTTAACTTTTTTTTTTCCTCTTTGTTCTTAACATAACTGTCTTTTCTGAACTTAGCATAAATGTTTTAATCAAAATAAACACAAAAGTGTTTGTTTTTAATCAAATTTCACTGTTTTCACTCATTTGCCTATTTAAAATGTATTTTACTTTCAAATAATAAATATATATTGCTCATGGTGTATCTACCTGCTTTCATTTGATATTTTTAAACTGTGTTTCTGTCGTCTTCACTCCAGCACCTGGATTAAACAGACCATGTTCCACCAATATGCAAATTTCGACTTGACACATTACAATCTGTTCACTAAGACATAAAACTTTTTATAATGTCATGAGAAGTCATGAAAAGAATCTTTCTGATCATTTTGCCTTGGTGATCAGTCATGCTTGAACATATTATGTAAAGTGTTGGGGATATCTGAGCCCTCACTGTGTTTCACTTTGTGTCAGACCTCACACCTGGTGTCAGTGATGCTCCGTTGCTCAGTGAGATGTTTCACTTCTGTGGTTTGGGTGTTTTTTTTTGGACCTGGCTGTTACCCAGTGCTTCCGCTTGCTGTCGGCCCTGATCACTGATCTGTTCTGTCACACACCAACATCTGTGCTGCAGAAATCCAGCTGACACTGTGGAAGTACAACTCTGCCATCTACATTTAATACGAGGTGATTTCCTCTTTTATGGATTCTTCACGATGAATATCATAAAGTTCTGGGGGGAAAAAAACAGGTGTCAGCTTTCTTCACATCACTGTGGCAACAGTCCAGCATGGAGAGAGGAAGCAGGAGACACTCACTCATCAAACACATCTCAAACTGAGGGCCATGTGGAATCCAGCAGCATGAATCATTAAAACATCTTTAAGGTGGTTGGGGGTGTGTGTGTGTGTGTGTGTGTGTGTGTGTGTGTGTGTGTGTGTGTGTGTGTGTGTGTGTGTGTGTGTGTGTGTGTGTGTGTGTGTGTGTGTGTGTGTGTGCGTGTGTGATACAGACCATGTTTACTTAACAAATAACTGATGCTGTGGAAAATTAAGTTTCAATATTGCAAAATAGCAGTTACAGTATGTTCACAGAAAGATTTGGCACCCTACCTTGATTACCTGTTGAACACAGTCTCCCTCCCCAAAATATAGCAACAAGTGACCCAGCTAGATACCAAACCATAATTCACCTCTTGAGTCAGACAGTTCAAATGTTTTCTTGTCATCATAACATCATAAAATCACATTAAGGATTGTACAATACAAGTTCAAATGAACAAAACACAGAATATAAAGTATATTTTCTCTGTGATTGCATTTTGTGGTGAAATATGCACCAAATTCCAGGAAATGACACATAAAAATTCAACACATAAAAACACACTACCACCACCACCATTATAAAATCCTGGATCTGCCCCTGCCTCCAGGTATAGGTTCAACAAAAGTCTTATCTCTGGGGGAGGGGGGGACTGAGAGGTTTCATCAAACAAAAGCATAGTTGGTATTTTTAAAGTTGTCCTCATGTGGGTACCAATCAGTACTACCATGTAACAGGTTGTTCCGCTTGTCAACATTTATCAATCTGACACATTTATTACAAATTATGTTTTAAGTAATCCTACAAAATAAAAAAAAAATGATGCAAACAGTCAAACAGTTTAAAGCAAGACAAACATTATCCTGATGAACTTCAGCTTTGCAAAACTTTGACCTTATGTTTGAATATATTTGAATACATATGACCTAAGAATTACATATAAATGAAGCATTTCAGTCTGTATTTCTGATTTAATATTTGTTTGTAGAAGGTAGGCAGTACTTTTAACACACCATTACTGTTATTGCACTGTCCACCATGTGAAGATGTAAATATTTAGTTGAATCGTTGCACCAGTTAACAGATGAGATGAGATTTTTGTCATTGTCATTACACGAGTGTAACAACATTGAAATTACGTTTACACTCCAATTACACTCCAAGATACAGCAATTAATCCACACTTATTACTTGTTTACCATAATAATGGCACAGATCAGAATTAAAGACAACACATATACATTTGACATTGTTTATGTGCACTAAACTTGAAGCAGTCAGTCATCCGAATTGAGGTAAAGTGGGTGAAGGCCGAAGCAGGCAGGGCCCGCACCGCCCAGTTTTTTTTTTTTTTTTCTTGACATATAATTAAATTATATAACATATAATTGAATTTATTTCATTAATTCAAAGTATTTAATTGGTGTTCTTTTTTTTTTTTTTACATTTAAATGTCTTTTCAACAGAAAAATGCATTTTGTATTTTTGACTGTGCAGATGTATTTAGGAATCACCAAAATACTTCGCACACTGGTTGCACACCATATGAAGATATGCATGATGGAAAATAATGGTACTCCAATCTCTTAAAAGGGAGATGACTGGAATATTCTGTTAATATTAGAATTATTAACAATGCATTATACTGTATGATAGTGAGTTCATAAGTACAAGTGCACCATGTGAAGATGTAAATGAGGGAAAATAATTCTGACCTGACATTTTAAGTGGGAGATAAATGAGCTTAGTTTGACCAGTATTTCAATGCAGATTTATCACCACTTGCTTAAGCCTCATTTCCACTGAGTGGTCCGAGTCAGTACGGCAGGGTATGGTACGAGTCAGAACGGTTAGGTCTGGCTTGGCTTGCGTTTCCACTGCCAGCAGCACCCTCTTGTTTGGTAGGGGGAGCATGCAGATGTTGACATGCATGTCATTGAGAGTGTGTACGCTGTCGTGCACCCCCACCCACCCAGTGAAGACAAACAGTAATTTAACATTTTTTTTATTATTTCATTTTTGTCTTGGTGGATCATGGGATTTATTTTCATCTTGTGCAGAATGCTGAAGAGTCGACTGATGCCTATGGTAAACTCTTACCTGAATGAACGAGGCACTGTGACTCTTTCAACTTTTAAAATAAGTTAATTTTCTTGTTGTGGGACAAAGCACTGGCGTTCTCTGGTTTGGGATGAGAAACGTACCCGGAGCAGACAAACACAGAGGGACTTCTTTCATAATGCTGCATTTCTTCAGCCATGACAAAGAACTAAAGTATTTTCAGACAATGTTTTCCAAAATAAGGAACGTTTATGTGGTTAAGTTTCATCAGGCTGTGGGATAATGAATCCGACTGAAATGCTGCAACAGGTAAGATTAAGATTGATAATTTAATGGTTAAATCAATAACTCAAATACTAAATCTGACAAAAATAGCTGGCAAAATCATTGGTATGGTGGTACCTGTAACTCCCCAAGAGTTGTTTGAACAAGCAAATTCTCAGACTTGCAGACAGTATTTTATCAGATGCTTCTCATGTACTGCACTCTGTATATATTTTGCTTAACTCAGGAAGGAGGTACAGAGTTCCTCTTTGTAAATATAACTGATATAAACATTTGTTTATTCCATTGTCAGTGAAGCTCATAAATGAACGGATAGCTCAGGGAAGATAGTATAAGGTCATGTGTTGCTGAATTTGCACTAAGATGCTCATATGGTTTTTGTTGACTATGTATTTGTATTTTAATTTTGATATATTATGTGGTTGTTTTTGATGCATGGGTGGTATGTGTCAGATGTGTTGTTGTACAGTAGACCCCTCTGTCCTAGGCAAATTTCTCCTTAGGGAGACTAATAAAGACACTTTGACTTTTGACTTTGACTTATATTTACTCCGTGTGTGAATTGTTTTAATATTTGCAACAGTCTGAACCGCTGGCATGGTGACTGCACCTTTTCCTTTAGCTGTTGAGCCAGTCAATGCACAGCAGCAGATTAGTGCCTCCCTTTTGTAACCAGTCCATACTTTTGGGATGCCAGCTGAAAGGTGCCAACAAAAAAGGTTTGGTATGGGTCGGTTATTTTGGTACCCGTTTCTAAATCTGGATGTGAAAACGCACCAAATAGAGTGCTGTATCATTCCGTACTGACCAGGACTACTCACTGGAAATGAGCTTTACTTTACTATAGTAAACTTGATGTTAATTCAGTTATTTTAATGCAAAATATTACCACTTACTTTACTACAATAAGTTTGATCACAGATCTCTAGTTCAACACTAGTGGCGAACAGTTCACAATGTTCACCAACTAGACAATAAACAGTGCACATGCACATGTTTCTTGTTGTATCAATGAAACTTCAAATAAATCACTTCAGTGTAAGTGAAGTAGCAGCCTCATCAAGAGATTCACCTTGCTCATAGCATGGAAAGTGTCTATAAGGCTTCTTGGTTCATTGTATTCCTTGTGCGATATTGTATCTGTCCTGGGTCATTGATTGTTGTCCATAGCAGTCAAGGCCGAAGTTGTAATGTATCAACAGTTACATCCTGTTTTCCAGTGGGCTCTATAGTAAACAGCAGTCCTATACTTAAAGCATGGGGGAATGATCCCTCTCTTCACACACAAGCAAGGAAGAGGAACATGGAGATATACCCTCAGGCCACCCTATGGGTCATAATGGGTATCGAGAGAAAGTTTGAACACTGGATCCTTGGGGGATGGTACTGAACAGGGAGGCAGCTACAAACAGTCTGCAGTCATTAAGCAGATTATACACAGCGTCTGTACTACTGAAATGGTCCACAAGAGAGAGACATTGCTCAACATTTATGGACAGTTGTTTCTTCATCCATCCTGTTAAATGTTACATAAAATGTTGCCAGATGTGAATGATATGACAGCAGTGCATTACCTTGGCAACACAAGGTGATTGTGTATCTCCATACATACACACACAGTCACTGTAACTATGTGCACAAAAGCTGTGTGTTTGCTTCTGCATCTGTCTGGTTTTAAAGAAATCCACATCTGGGAGGGATGAGCCAAAGCGGCAGCATGCTTACTATTGGGTTACCTGTGGAATGGTCCCTCGTGCGCATGCGTGAGTTTTTCGACGAGTTTTTCGGTTTCAGCATTTTATCCAGATATTCCACTGTTAAAGGAGATTTTTTTAATGAAAGACGTGCGGACGGGTCCGTGCGTCGGGACGCAGCCGGCGCGGTGCGGCGGCACAGGAAAAACACCTCCGTGTTGATAACCATTTGTAAAATCCAGGCGGCTTTTGATGGCTTTCAGTGGAGTGAGTATATGAGAAATTGTTTAACAGCTGGACATGTTCCAACTTGTCCTTAAGGCTTCCAACAGAGGTGTTTTTCCTGTGACGGAGCATCGTGGCGGCTGCGAGCCGACGCTGCAATCCGCCCGCACGTCTTTCATTAAAAAAATCTCCTTTAACAGTGGAATATCCAGATAAAATGCTGAAACCGACTTCTTCTGAAACTTCTCTGTTCTCTCACGACATCCTGGATCAATACAGCCTGAAATGTGAAGGTTTTCAGCTTGAAACAGGCTGACGACGGCGCCCGAGAGCGCTGCACGACGTCTCGCACCGTGGGAAGTCCTTAAAGCGACAGTATCACCTCAAAATCTCTCATCAGCTGTTAAAATTTTCACTGAAAACCAGCTTAATTTTTCGAACCGTGTCCACTTCGATGTGTCTCACAGGTTTAGAAAAAATTTTGATCAAACAAAGCGCCAGTCTCTCAGCAACTTCTCAGACAAAGGAATTCTGACGAGGGGCTGGACGACTCCTCCCACAAGGAGTGCTCACAGGCGAATGACGTCACAGACAGGCGTGGAAAAACTCACGCATGCGCACGAGGGTTCAAGCATGTCTGACGTAAAAACATATGAGTGAAATCCATATAGTTTTTGAAAAAAATAAAAAGGACCTATACTTTATGGACAGCCCTCGTATATATATATCAGATTGCTGTCAACAAGTAAACCAAAGAATGCATCCAAAAATTTAATCCAAAATACAATGCAAATCTTTTAGGCAAAAATGTATTTGTCACTTTTTAATTGAAAAACAAACTAAATTTATGTAAGTTTAATTAATTATAAATTGTTAAGGTACTAAAACTTTAACAATTAATTTTTTTAATGATTTCATTTAAGTTAGCAAACTAAAATGGTTGAAGACAATCGGTTTCCTCAAATGGTTTGAGTTCAACTAACTCATTGGGTTTTATAGTGTACAGTGCTGGAAAGAGGTGATACAGTGACCGCCAAAAGTTTTGGGCCACTATTTCACACATTTTGTTTATTCCATTTCAAATATAAAAAAATAAATCAGGCATCTCAATATAAAAATTTCTAAAATAATTTTCCTTAAACTCAAAGTAACAACTACTGTTGGGAAAGTGTAGTGACACGGACCCACAACAGGGGGCGTAAATGAACGGACAATAGAGGAAGTTAAATGTGAACACTTTACTGTTGTGAATGTCACAACCGCACACAGCAGATTATAGAATAGATACAAGTCAATGAATGAAGGTGTCGTGTGGGCAGGCTTGACGATAGGAGACGTCCGCCTGGAGATGAACCGGAACCACACGATTTCCACCGCCACCGAACCCGAAGGATACTGGAGCCGCCAAGTCCCGAAGTCCCCAGGTGGCCACCGTCTCAGCGTGTCGGATCTGGTACTGCTGGCGGAGAACAAAGACAGTCAAGTGTGGGTGTGTATACACCCCGTAACAATAACGGTGGGAATTCCACCTCCACCTCTAACACACACTCGTGCAGCGTCTGAGTACCACTTATCTGGTGGGAAGTAGGACGAAACAGTCGCGACCCACGCCGGTCCTCTGAGTACCCTTACCAAAAAATAGTACTGATAAGTATATAAAAAGTAAACTAGAAGTATAATTGAAATATACTTGCATATACTACTTTTTGGTAAGGGTAGACAGCTGCAACACAATAGCTCTTGGAATCAATCAACGCAGGCAGAGAAAGTTACCTCTCAAAGAAGTCGATATCTCGGCGACGTGGTGGAGGTGTCATCCTGGTTTTATCCAGGGTGAAGTGCAGATGATCGGTGACAGCTGTCATAGTTGATGAGTGACAGCTGTCACCTCGGCTGTTCCTGTAAGGCGGCAGCGCCCACTCGTGCCTGAAGCCCGCACTTCAGGCAGGGCGCCCTCTGGTGGTGGGCCAGCAGTACCTCCTCTTCTGGCGGCCCACACAACAACTACAAATATATCTTCAACTTGATATAAATTAACTAAAAATATAAAAGCCAAGATGATGGGTTGCATAAGTAATGGTATAACACCTGTAAATAATCAGTTTTATTGCCAGTTTTCTTCAGACAAGTCAGGTGATGTACATGTATACATGTACATCTCCAAGTCACTGATTATGTATTGGACTTTATTTACATCAGTTATGAAGAAATACAAACAGTATCACACTCTATGGTAAATCTGCATGGAATAGTTCTCAAAAACTGAGTGACTGTGCAAGAAGGAGAAAAAGGAGGAAAGCCACCAAGACTGTTATGTGTTGGGGGTTTGGCTGGACATTTGGGTGCTGTTTTCTTTTCTTTGCTCTCCAGGTGGTATGCAAACTGTTTTTTTCTGTGGAGAAGGTGCTGGCGGAAGAGTCCTTCACCCTCATCAGAACTATTGGCTGCACCTGTGGAGGATGTTCACGTGCAGGCCTAACAACTTGCAGCACCTGTGGATGATGTTCACGTGCAGACTTAAAGACGTTCAGCTGAAGCAGATGATGAGATGGCGTTCTGCATTTAAGCCATGAGTGATTTAAGCAGAATTGCCGGGAACTCGACCTTGTGACGTTCGGTTGTGAGACGCTGAGGACCGCGCCAGGGTTTGACACATCGTGCCTGTGAAGGAGGATGGGTGAGGGACACATGCTGTCAGCACACATCAGAGGTGATTATCGTCTAAATAATCGTTAATAGTAATTTGGTGTTTTGTTACGCAGTATATTTGAACATTGATGAGAATTGTGCAGTTTGCTTCTCACTGCCGTGGCGTACGGATTGATGATCCTCCACCTGTTGTGAGAAGCTGCTCATTTACATAAGGCTTAAATTCAGACCTGAATGTGTTGCTGATAGTGTGTGCCTCTGAAGGATATTTGTTGTAGCTCTGTTAACTTACCTCACCTTTTCCGTCCTTTACAGAGTCAGTTTGTCGTATCCACCTGGGGGGTGTTCGGCGGTGAATCTGAGTCCAGAAGTGCTGGGCTTTGATCCATTTTGGCGCTGGAGAGTGCGCCGTCCTTCACCTTGCCAAGACAGCTGACTATTTATGTTGTACACGAATTATTGCACATGAGGGGGAATAAATTTGTTTCTTGAAACCGCTTTCTGGTTATTTAGCGCTGGGCCATTGTCAGATGCTGGTTCGGTTCTCTGACCCGTGTCAGCACATAACAAAGACACCCAGACAACCCAGAAGAAATTCTATCCACTCAAAGCCTCTACCAACTATTCCCACCCCAATGAAACAGTTTATTTTGGGTAGTTCACTTTAGGCGAACCTCACCCCAAAACGCCTTAGGAATTAGCAAACCATGGAAGAAACTCATTAACACTGCTAGCTACTTTGCAATGCAACAGATGCAAAAATAATTCATCTTATTATATGGCTGCAACGCTACGTGCACTCTGATTGGATGATTACCATTCGGATATTTTCCCATATCCGAACTGATTTCCATGACAGTCAGTTCGTAATGCGTATTTTCGTTACAAACCAGGAAGCTAAAAACACGATTAGAAAAATGAAGTCGGATATAAACGTACTGCAGAAATATCTAAACAGCATTGACTCAAAACACAGATTGAAAGTTTACCAGCTAATGACCGAACCATCTATTAGCAAGTTCTTCATGGAGGTGAAGAAAGTGAATGAGGCCAACACCGTCAGCAGCATATTCGAGTAATACTGTAACTTTGCTTGTTTAGGTATATAATAGCCATATAATAAACAAATTATTAACCTCATTTGATCAGTCTGTATGGGGATATCAGACCTCTGTGACCTCTGATATTTCCCCGTACAGATCTCATACTCGGTTAATAATCCTTTAATATTATTTTTACTGTACTTCTCTCTTGGGCCCAATTTTCCTCCTCTTCTTTACACTTTTCGTTTTTTCCTCCACTGGGCACCAGACAGTTTGAGCCATTTTGACACTGTTCTTAAATCCAGCCCAGTCTCACGTTTTTGGTCACGAAAAGCACCCCATTTTCATGACACGGTTTTTTATTTTGCTATTTATAATCTGGATCGGGAGGTCTGGGCGGCTTTGCTTGAGCTGCTGCCCCCGCGACCCGACTCCGGATAAAGCGGAAGAAAATGGATGGATGGATGGATGGATGGATGGATGGATGGATGGATGGATGGATGGATGGATGGATGGATGGATGGATGGATGGATGGATGGATGGATGGATGGATGGATGGATGGATGGATATTTATAATCTTTCCCTTCTCTGAACTCTAACCATAACCATAGCGTAAGTGTCTACCCTGACCTAACCCTAACCATAACCCCCCGACGCCCCCCTTCAACCCCACATTTCATGCCCCCATTATGAAAAGTGCCCCATTTTCATGCCCCTGTCACAAACCCATAGATTAATGTACTTTTTGTAATGCCGCCACAAACTGCCGTGAGACTGGGTTGTTAAATCACATAAATGATTACCCGACACCAGACAGTTCGGGTTGTTTTGACATTGTTGTTATGCTGCAATGATGTAATGACCCGGAAGGGCTCATCAGACAGTTTGGGGGGGAGGGGGCAACAAGGAAACTATGATCATCATTATTGTGTAATAGGGTTTGCTATGCAGTTAAATCAATACGGTCTTATATTTATTTTATATTAAAATATAAATAGTATTAACTCATTTTAGTATAAGAATTGCGGCACCCCTGGATGGACGGTGCCCTTAGCAATTACCTATATTGCCTGCAGGCTGGGTTGGCCCCGCCCCAAACAATCTCTTCTCATGCACCCTGTCCAATTGTCTGATGGTTTAATCATAACTGTCTTACAGACCAAATACAGACACTGATTTGAATCTTTGGTGGATTATAAAATGGATTGTTTTGGGTCACTGGGAACTGTTTGGTCCTCAGTGGCCCCAGCCTGGGACAGCTTTGGTTCCAGGGTGTGCAGGATGCTTGTACCCTTTAATAATTTCTTGAACATTTACAAAGTACAAACATATTTTTCAGATCAGCTCTTCTCATTATGTCCACTTTTGGAGTAATAAAATCATTGGTGTTTACTTGTCTGTCTGTTAGCAAGATTACGTCAAAATTACTGAACTGATTTTGATGAAATTTTCACCACAGATAGATATTAGGCCATAGAAGAACCCATTAAATTTTGGAGGTGATCCGGATTCTGGATCAAGATTCACTTTATATACAGTGAGGTTAAAAAAGTATACTCAACAAAAATATAAACGCAACACTTTTGGTTTTGCTCCCATTTTGTATGAGATGAACTCAAAGATCTAAAACTTTTTCCACATACACAATATCACCATTTCCCTCAAATATTGTTCACAAACCAGTCGAAATCTGTGATAGTGAGCACTTCTCCTTTGCTGAGATAATCCATCCCACCTCACAGGTGTGCCATACGAAGATGCTGATTAGACACCATGATTAGTGCACAGGTGTGCCTTAGACTGCCCACAATAAAAGGCCACTCTGAAAGGTGCAGTTTTGTTTTATTGGGGGGGGGGGATACCAGTCAGTATCTGGTGTGACCACCATATGCCTCATGCAGTGCAACACATCTCCTTCACATCATCCGTGAAGAGAACACCTCTCCAACGTGCCAAACACCAGCGAATGTGAGCATTTGCCCACTCAAGTCGGTTACGACGACGAACTGGAGTCAGGTCGAGACCCCGATGAGGACGACGAGCATGCAGATGAGCTTCCCTGAGACGGTTTCTGACAGTTTGTGCAGAAATTCTTTGGTTATGCAAACCGATTGTTTCAGCAGCTGTCCGAGTGGCTGGTCTCAGACGATCTTGGAGATGAACATGCTGGATGTGGAGGTCCTGGGCTGGTGTGGTTACACGTGGTCTGCGGTTGTGAGGCTGGTTGGATGTACTGCCAAATTCTCTGAAACGCCTTTGGAGATGGCTTATGGTAGAGAAATGAACATTCAATACACAAGCAACAGCTCTGGTTGACATTCCTGCTGTCAGCATGCCAATTGCACGCTCCCTCAAATCTTGCGACATCTGTGGCATTGTGCTGTGTGATAAAACTGCAGCTTTCAGAGTGGCCTTTTATTGTGGGCAGTCTAAGGCACACCTGTGCACTAATCATGGTGTCTAATCAGCATCTTGGTATGGCACACCTGTGACGTGGGAAGGATTATCTTAGCAAAGGAGAAGTGGTCACTATCACAGATTTAGACTGGTTTGTGAACAATATTTGAGGGAAATGGTGATATTGTGTATGTGGAAAAAGTTTTAGATCTTTGAGTTCATCTCATACAAAATGGGAGCAAAACCAAAAGTGTTGCGTTTATATTTTTGTTGAGTGTATTTAGTCAGTCCCTGATTATGCAAGTTCCCCTACTTAGAAAGATGAGAGAGGTCTGTAATTTACAACATAGGTACACTTCAACTATGAGAGACAAAATGAAAAAAAAAAATCCAGAATATCACACTGTAGAATTTTTAAAGAATTTATTTGTAAATTATGGTGGAAAATAAGTATTTGGTCAATAACAAAAGTTCAACTTAATACTTTCTAACATAATCTTTGTTGGCAATGACAGAGGTCAAACGTTTCCTGTAAGTCTTCACCAGGTTTGCACACACTGTAGCTGGTATTTTGGTCCATTCCTCCATGCAGATCTCCTCTAGAGCAGTGATGTTTTGGGGCTGTCACTGGGCAACATGGACTTTCAAGCCACTCAACAAATTTTCTGTGGGGTTGTCATCTGGAGACTGGCTTGGCCACTCCAGAACCTTGAAATGCTTTTTACGGAGCCACTCCTTCATTGCCTGAGCGGTGTGTTTGGAATCATTGTCATGCTGGAAGACTCAGCCACGTTGCATCTTCAGTGCTTCTACTGATGGAAGGAGGTTTTGGCTTAAAATCTCATGATACATGGCCACGTTCATTCTTCCCTTAACATGGATCAGTCGTCCTGTCCCCTTTGCAGAAAAACAGCCCCAAAGGATGATGTTTCCACCCTCATGCATCACAGTAGATGTGGTGTTCTTGGAATGCAACTCAGCATTCTTCATCAGGTCCATCCCTGTAGTTCTGGGATTTTTGTCCCCCTTTCTCATGATCATTTTGATCCCACGGGATGAGATCTTGCATGGAGCCCCAGATCGAGGGAGATTATCAATGGTCTTGTATATCTTCCATCTTCTTACAATTGCTCCCACAGTTGATTTACACCATTTTCACACCAACCTGCTTGACTATTGTAGACTCACTCTTCCCAGCCTGGTGCAGGTCTACAACGTTGTTCCTGGTGTCCTTCGACAGCTCTTAGGTCTTGGTCATGGTTGAGTTTGGAGTCTGACTGTTTGAGGCTGTGGGCAGGTGTCTTGATAACAAGTTCAAACAGGTGCCAGTAATACAGGTAACGAGTGGAGGACAGAAGAGCTTCTTAAGAAGAAGTTACAGGTCTGTGACAGCCAGAAATCTTGCTTGTTTGTGGGTGACCAAATACTTATTTTCCACCATAATTTACAAATAAATTATTTAAAAATCCTACAATTTGATTTCCTGGATTTTTTTTCTCATTTTGTCTCTCATAGTTGAAGTGTACCTATGTTGAAAATTACAGACCTCTCTCATCTTTCTAAGTAGGGGAACTTGCACAATCAGGGGTTGACGAAATACTTTTTTACCCCACTAGGCTTTGAAGGATTACTTCAAAACTGCTTCATGGATTCTCACCAAATTTGCACCACAGATATATATTACACCATGGAAGACTCCATTAAATTTTGGAGGTGATCTGGATCTGAATTCAGATTCTGGATCAAGATTTCACTTTATATATGCTTTGAATGATTACGTTAAAACTACTTCACGGATTCTCACCAAATTTGCACCACAAATAGATATTAAGCCATGGAAGACTCCATTAAATTTTGGAGGTGATCTGGATCCAAATCCGGATTCTGGATCAAGATTCACTTTATATAGGCTTTGAAGGATTACTTCAAAACTGCTTCACGGATTATCACCAAATTTTCACCACAGATAGATATTTGGCCATGGAAGACTCCATTACATTTTGGAGGTGATCCGAATCTGGATTCTGGATCAAGATTTCCCTTTATATAGGCTTTGAAGGATTATTTCAATATTACTTAATGGATTCTCACCAAATTTGCACCACAGATAGATATTAGGCCATAGAAGACTCCACTGAATTTTGGAAATGATCCGGATCCAGATTGGTGGATGTCAGAAATCTCTGATTGCTCTTGTATTTTGGTGTGTGCTGATTAGAGAACACCTGGAGAGAACCAAGAGTCCTCAGTCTCTATCCAAGCCAAAGAACAAAATCAGTGACTGGTTAGTTCTTAGAAAAAGCCACAAAATAATGAAGATATTCAAACATTTTACTTTAAAAAGATTATCAAATGTGCATTCCAACATATTTATGTATTTCCAGGGTTAAAAAGGAAAAGGTGCTTGATTAACTGTAAAAACTCTTTATTAGCATAAGAAGTGCCTCAATATATACTGTATTTTGAACAACATAGGTATTTACAAAATAAAATAAAATTTCTGAGCAACACGAAAAATAAAACCCAACAATGAGAACCATCTGTGGTTGTTGAACATAAATGACCAAAACGTGCAGCAGTCTGACGGTCAGCGATCCATTCCAGCGTCGTCCACTTGTTGACCGCTGAAACACAAAACTCTTAAACGCTCACAGAAGTCCAGTGCTTCCCGTTGGAAAGACAAATGTGACTTCAGGAAATGCTTCTGCTATGTGTTTGGTTTGCTACATGTGTATTTGAGGCATTTCATTGTCATACATCATCATCTTCCTATGATGGTGATAATGCTGTATTCGACTTTTATTAAAATATAGGTTTCTACTAGACATGAAATTATTTTTAAAATCAGTCTTTTAATCCATTTTTGTCTTACATTCAGTCTGATATTAAATTACACTTTTAAAATTGACTGACGTTTTACAGCACTAATTTGCAATTTCAAATTCTTTATGTCCACAGTACTTTTGGCACCTCGCTCTCAAAGATATAGCAAAATGTGATCAAAAGTTAAGTCGAGGCTCAGTCTGCGTAATCTGCCTATGTTTCGGCGTAAAAAGAATTTCGGGTCAGACAATTTAAAACAAACAACATATACGTACAGGCTGTAGCATGAAATTCCTGATGTTATATGGTTGCACATTCCTGAACCGTCCAGCAGGTGCCAGTGTTCAACAGAAGTACTTTTAATAAGCAAAACAAACCAGCACTTTGTTCTTGATTGATGTGCTGCATCAAACTTAATTGCCATCTTATGACTTCATTCTCAGTATCTGCCATTTAACTTTGTCAGTTATATGATGATATCACTTGTTCTTTTTCTGTTATGGCTTATAAAAGCTGTCACTTCACCACTGTGATGTGATAGAGATGATGCTTACTGTTTTGTTTTGGGGTTTTTTTTTTTTTTCAACCAAGAGCTGTGTCCCAAGGGATGTGGTAACTACTGCATAAATGAGAACCCTGAATCAGAAAAATGCTTCAGCTGCCCCATAAACATCACTGAATTATGTTGATTTCTGACAAGATTTCATTCTAAATACAGCTGAAAACTGCCACAACTGGCAAGAGAGGGCATGAAGCATGAGTCCGAAAGCACTGTTTACTCGCCAGTGTGGGTAAGCGTTACTGTTGAGCCCTACTGCTACAAAACTAACTTTATGGTGTGACTCCTGAATTGCTTCCTTGGGGGGGGCTACAACCCCCTGACAAACTTCACCACTGAGCCGCCACTGGATGCTGAAACAGGTGGGGATTAACACACAGTTGGGACTGATTTTCAGTGACAATTAAACTGGATTTGTCAGAAATGCCGTTTGAAGGCACAGGTGCATATCAACGTGTGACAGCGGACGCATTTTTATTTTTTATCCCTGATTGCATGCACACTTTTCCCATTTTGCTCATCTGTAGCGAGAGAGTCTCGCCATTCATGTAGCCCGCTGCTGTGCCAATGCGCAAACAGTCCACACTGTGTCTCCAAACTGACGATCATGCGATTGAGTTCCGAGCGCGTCCTGCTCCTCTTCTCCCTGCGATCAGTGGCTCTGTGTTCCGTAGTCCCCTGGGAGATCGTGCAGCCCTCGATGACTCTGCTATCGAAGTTTGGTTCCTACTGAATGGCTGCCAGCAGCGAGGAGGAGAAACGGGGAGAGAGAACGCCGCGTCTCCTGGTGAGTGCGCTGTCTGCCGAGGGTCCTCTGAGCAACCCCAGCATCACAAATAGGGTCGGGAGAGGTTTCGGATGGATGGTGTGTCCCCCATCTTGGGCCGGTTAAAGTTTTGTATTTGGCGACGGATCCAGGTTGCTCTCGTTGCGCCTGGGATTTTTTTTTTTTTTTTTTTTTTTTTGAGCTGCGAAGAATCGCGCCTTGTTGTGTGCCCGTCCGTCCCACCCCCCCCCCCCCGCTCCGTGCCGCACACTGGTTCCGTCTGGCTCGGCGCTGCGTGTCCTGGGATGACCTGTTGATGTCGGCGGAACGGAGAATGGCAGGCTGGGGGGAGCGATTTCCCCCATCACCAAAATATTTAGATTAAAGCAACATTTGGGAGTGACAGCCGGCGCGTCGCGGCGCAGCTAACCTCGTCTGAGAGAAGGCAGTAAGTGTTCAGCGTGTGTGTGTGTGTGTGTGTGTGTGTGTTGACTTGCGGAAATGCTGGGCTTTGTGTCGCAGGAAGGTGGATGGTGCTGAACCCAAAATATTTAACAGCGCTGTTAGCTTAGCCGTTAGCCACCTCTGTAGGCCCGCTGCGGAGGGGAGAGGGCATCACGTTATATCAGCAAGCGGTCCGAGGAGCGTGACGTGACGGCTTACTATTAAAGAAACAAAATTATATGAAGCGGAGTGGCTTTTTCTTTTTTTTTTGACAGATTAACCCACCAGGATATCACCGGGGCTGGCTGCCACTCTCTGCGGCCCCCACCGCACCTCCTCCCGCCGCTTTTTATTTAGCCTCCAGTGCCAGCAGACAGCGGAGCTTTGCCAGGCTGCCAGACTGAACACACACTACCGTCACAACGCCCCGTCCCGCCGTCTGCGAGGACTTTAAGCGTTTTCTGGATTAAAATACATAAAAAAAAAAGGCAAGATGGGAGTTTCACGGCCAGCCTAATATACAGTAATGGGTACATAAGAACCAGGAAATGCCTACAGAGGGAACGCCAGCTGTATCAATATGTACAGTCATTAAAAGTCACGCTTAAAGATGCAAGCATCTAATTTAGCTTCTGGAAATTCCTAGGCTTTGGAAAAGTCTAGACGTGCCCTGCAAAATTCAGTGAGTGAATAAATTGGTAGATAGGGAATTAGGTGAACTGGTATAATTAGATCTTATGGCCCATTCAGTACAGACGGTTGCCCAGTTCCGGATCACCTTTTTTAAAGTCCCGCTGTACGGAGCCGTAATGCAACTGAATGTCCTTTATTAGGTATTGTTGTATTGGGTATTTGGATGTTATCTCGCTGTAAAGGTCTGGATGGTGTAGCCCTTCTACTTAAAGTGTGAAGCCATATTATGTGTGGTGCAAATATTTGCCAGAAACGGATCACTTTGCCCGGTTTTGGATCACGACACTCTGTGTCACTTTGGGTTCATTCCTGGCATCTGGCTGGAGCCCTTCTAATGCAGAATGATACACACTGTGGCCGAGAATGTGTTTTGAACACAAAATGATATAAATATGAATTTACTTAGTTTTGCAAGGCACTGTTATACGTTTTTACGAGCAAAAAATTAAGTGTGGAGGTGAGATTTCTCCCAACTTAAAAAGTAAAAGCCCCCACATTCATGCCCATTCGTGATGTTGAGATGACCCCCAAAGTACACAAGGCTCACAACTACAGACACGAGGCTGCTGCTTCAGTGATTCACAACCGGCCAATTTTCACGTCAGAGATAAATGCGCGCAGAAATTAAACAGCAAGACATAACACACTGACATTTTCTACCCAAGTAAGTAAGTATTTTCCCACTCTAGAACCAAAAACACCGAATGGCTAACTCACCTTTGCTACGTCTTAGAGATCGTTACTTTAAAACTTGCAGGAATGACTGAGTGAGAAAAAGTGCGCACACCGCAGACACCAGGATGTTTTGATTCCTCTGCTGATCACAAGGACGGCTGGATCCGGTCGAGCTTGTGGTCGTTTGTAAACAAAACATCAGTCTTTCCATTGGTACCAAGTATTAGCTTATTCACGCTGATTACAAGAAACGGCGGCGCAAAAATTACAGCAGTGATCCGGAACTGGGCAAGTGACTGTACTTTAATGATTCCCATAATCTGCCTGCGCTTCCTTGAATGCACCACAGCAACAGCAGAGTTCTGGTGTCACCTACAGAACGGTCCCCCCAATGACGCGGTTCATGGATTAACACCTCGTTTCTGTTTCAAACTGCACACCACTCATCATCTATCTCAGCGACAGATATCTGAAACTTTAGTACAACAATCATTTCCACATAAATTCAGCATTATTTCATCATAAAAGGCGGCAGAAGCGATCAGAGCACTACAGCTAAACAAGCTGCTAGCTGATGCATTCAGTGCGTGTCGGACATTTCAAAGAGTCACATAATTTCACCTAGTTTCTGCTTAAAACTGACTTTAGAATGATTTAAGAGGATTTACTAGGGATGGGTATCGAGAACCGGTTCCTTTCGGGTATCGTTAAGAAATGATTCGATCCACCGACATCAATAAGCTTTGTGCTTAACGATTCTGTTATCGGACCTTCAGAGTGGCCGTTGTTTTGGGGGGTGTTTGTCAGGAAAATGATCATTTCTCTACATTGATTACAGACCCTGCAGCGGGTCTGTAATCAACTTTTCTGCAGTGCGGCTTTGCTTTGAACCTTGAACCAATCGAAGCAGTGGTTCGCAGATTGAAGCAATGCTTCCATCTATTGCTTCATTTATTCTTTCTTTCTTTCGCTTAATTTTCCCCACTAAAACGCTAAAGAGCATATGTCTGTGAGTATTATTTACCTTTTCTATGTTAAACTGACCTGTTATGGTCTTCTGAAAGTTATGGTCTTCTGAAACAGTTGATAGATGTATTTTATAACTTAAACACGGGAGCGATACTAACGCGTTAGCATGTCTATGGCATATTCTATTTTAAAAGTTAGCATTAAGCAGTTGCAGATGTCTTCACGTTCGGGTGCATTTGTTTTCAGATTGTAATATTTCTTAAATTTATTTTTGTTTATATATTAATAATCTAATGATTATTATATACAATATATACTTATTGTGTACAATTTTAGAGAAAGAGACAAAAAGAACCTGAATAGAAACACAACAGAAAATATAAATGTAACTAACAATGAACATACATAAATAAATAAATACATACAGAAATAAATGTTTCCTGTGAACACCTAGTGACTCTTACACCTCCATTTCATCCCTGTCTTATTTAAGTTTGACAGTTTGTTTCGGTCAAACTGTATTTTTAATTTGTTAATTTCTTCAGTGATTTCCTCCAGAACTATCTGCCAAGCTGGAAAACTGCTGCATCCTTGTAAGAGCAGAATACTACTGGGATGAATCTGAATAAGGAAAGTTGGGAGTTTTCTCACCTAAATGGATGCTGCACTCACTCCAGTTTATCGTCTGGAATAGTCCCAGATTGCATTTCAGAGCTTCTAGAATTGAAACGTTTTCGTGCAGGTCTTGTTGGGGGGTAATTTTGGGTTTCAGCTTTTTTTGTTTTTCACCACTGTCATCCCTGAATATGTCAATCGTGAGTCACTTTTGTGCTGATTAAAGTTACTAACTGGGTCGCCTGTCTTGTTGCGAGAAAGAAACGAGAATAGTCCTCCATTCTGTTCACACAGCTCCAAACGCTGCGCGGCTCTCTGACGAGTCAAGTTAGAACGATAGAATCCAGTCGGAATTAATAAATTCAAAGCAAAACACTGTTTTGTTTATTTTTATTTATGTCCAGAGATCAAGGATACAGTGACCAATTTCATATTTATTTACTTTAAGACTCAATGAAATACATAGAAAACCTGTAAAGCCTACTTTTAGTACAAAATTCACGAGGTATCGATAAGGGAATCGATAAGGAATCGGATCGATAAGCAGAATCGATAATGGTATCGATATCGATAAAATCTTATCAATACCCATCCCTAGGGTTTACCGATATCATCTGATGGTTAATAATCCCATTAATCCATTTGATTGCTTTGGGTGAAGAGACTCCATCTCAGACGTGCTGCTGTGGGCCGAAATGGCATGCGCAGATACAAAAGGTGGACCGATTTTTAGGGGCGGGCTGTTTGGGCTGCGACACCAGCATCTCGGCACATGTAAACAATGTCTTGTGAGGATGTGGATGGCATTGATCCAGCGAGTTGACGGGCGGTTATGATGGTGACACATTCTCCCAAGTTGAGAGGGTTATCTAGAGGAGGTGTAACACCTGTGATGGACTTCTGTCGTGCCCCGATGTTGTCTTGTTGTCCATACTGAATGAGGTTTGTTTATATTGTGCCCTTAACCGGTGTCGCTGACCGAACAGTCCTCCCTAAAAGGTCCTCCCTGCTTTCAGTGCGCATACATCATTTCGGAGCACAGCAGCACGTCTGAGACTGTCTACACCCTAAGCGATCAAAGGGAAAGTGGTTAGTGTGCTTGGTTTCAGTGCAGAAGGTTCCGGGTTCAAATCCCACCCCTACTACTTTTCTCCATGTAATGTGGAGTTGCATCAGGAAGGGCATCCGGCGTAAAACCTGTGCCAATTCAACATGCAGATCCACCTTGGATTTGCTGTGGCGACCCTGAGTGCAAACAAGGGAGCAGCCGAAGGGACTTACAGATGACAAAGTAATTTCAATTTATTTCATTTATATAGCGCCATATCACAAAGTTGCCTCAAGGCGCTTCACACAAGTAAGGTCTAACCTTACCAACCCCTAGAGCAAGCACACAGATGACAGTAGTAAGGAAAAACTCTGATGTTTTCAGGAAGAAACCTCAAGCAGACCAGACTTAAAGGGGCAACTCTCTGCTTGGGTCATGCTACCTACACAATTTATAAAACGAAATATACAGGACATTTTGCTGGTGCACAGGACAGGAGGCCTGCAGAAGAAGACATCCACTGCCATCTCTGAATGGAGCCGCACCTCAGAGAGAAAAAACAAACAGAATCAGGCAGCAGAAAGACAATAAATACAGTATAATTTTCAGCAATTAAGCAACAAGAAAAGCAGAGAAAATGCTAAGGTGATCGCCGGCCACTAGCCCTAAGCTTCACTAAAAGACCCAGACTTTAGATAATGTTGAGGCCTCGGGCTGCTCTCTTTACTAATAAAATGGATTTTAAAGGGTAGACAGCGTAGTAACACACTATGCCAGTATGTTAGCCATACGAAAGGGAAAATAAGTGCGTCTTAAGTCTGAACTTGAAAGTTTCTACAGAATGTGACTGTTTTATTGATGCAGGGAAATCATTCCACAAAGCAGGTGCACAAAGCTTTGTGACCCACAGACTTTTTATTGACCCTAGGGGCACAAAGTAGCTGCACCCTGAGAACGCAGAGCCTGGGCTGGTACGTAGGGTTTATGTAGGTCAGCTAAGTAGGGAGGTGCTAGTCCGTGAATAATTTTATAGGTTAGGTTAGTAACAGAACATTAAAATCTGATCTCACAGGGACAGGAAGACAGTGAAGAGACATCGAAATGGGTGTAATGTGGTCAAACCTTCTGCTTCCTGTCAAAAGTCTGGCAGCAGCATTTTGAACCAATTGGAGACCCCTAATGCTGGACTGCAGTAAACCAGAAAATAGCACATTGCTGTCATCCAGTCTCAAAGAAACAAATGCATGAATCATGAAAGTCAAACCTCTTAAATCATTCTAAAATCAATTTTAAGCAGAAACGAGGCTGTTTTAAGCAGAAACAAGGTGATTATCAGATAATCCCTATAGATGCTCTGAAACTACATAGGCAGAGCAGCACGCCCATCTCAGACGTGAGCATTAATTAAGGATTAATTAATTAATTAAGGATTAATTGCTGTATCTAGTCTGAGGTAATTGGAGTGTAAACGTAATTTCATGTTGTTGCACTCATGTAATGACAATAAATCTCATATCAAATCTGCCATCACATTTGCCATCACCCTAGGGGCACAAAGTAGCTGCACCCTGAGAACGCAGAGCCCGGGCCGGTACGTAGGGTTTAAGTAGGTCAGCAAAGTAGGGAGGTGCTAGTCCGTGAATAATTGTATTTAATAATTTAATAATAATAATTTAATATTAATAATATAATAAAAAATTAATAATAAAAATTTAATAATAGTAATAATTTAATAATTTTAGGCAGAGCAGCACGTCCATCTCAGACGTGAGCATTAATTAAGGATTAATTAATTAATTAAGGCTTAAATGCTGTATCTTGTCTGAGGTAATTGGAGTGTAAACGTAATTTCATTGTTGTTGCACTCGTGTAATGAAAATGACAATAAATCTCATCTCATCTCGAATCTGCCATCACATTTGTGCCAGCTGCTATGGTTCGGGCGCTGTGGGCCCTGTTTTGACACTGAAAATAGTGCTCGGGCAGGGAAGACCCCCCCCCCCCCCCATGCATAAAAACAGTATAGTTTTATGTAAGCATTGCTTCTTAATTATTGCAAACAAATGTCAGCATGTTTTTATTACACTTTCTTTCCAATCAGTTATAAACTATACTGTATTTACATTTATGAGCTTTTGACAACCGCGGAAGTTAGCGTGCACACTGACGTCTGCAAAATGACATTTACATCACTCTAGAAGTGTTATCGGGTTGCAAAAACAGCATTTTCAGTTTTAGAAGTGTTTATTTCTCACTAGCTTTTGTATAATATATGACAAAGTGGTTATATTTACACCCAAATTAAACAGAGCTTGCAACTAGCTACCAGCCTATGATGTCACCATGCTAAATTCCGCTAACTGTTTTGCAAATGACTTTAGAGGTGTTATTAAGTTCCAAAAATAGCATTTTCAGTTTTAGGAGTGTTTATTTCTGGCTAGCTTTTACAGGATATATGAGAAACATGTTATATAAACACAAAATTGAAGCGTTCTTAGAGACCTGCCACTGGCAGCTCTGCTTTGGTTGGCTGTCCCCTCTGCCACTAAAAACAAAAAACGGCACAGATTGAAACAGAATGTGACATTTTAACCTCTTAAAATAGGTCAAGGTTAGCCATCTTTGAACTTTTCCAAGGTCTGTGTCCCAACAATGTTCCCTGTGAATTTGAAGACTCTGCCAGTAATAGCACTGGACCTATGCTAATGGACAGACGGACAGATGCAACATCTTCTCAGTACCGTATTTGATACTTGATGGCCTAGGGTAATGAGTCCCACAGTTTGTGAGTGTGCCACATTTTGTGCTGTGTTGTTTATATTTGCACTGTTGAGCAAATGCATGCTTCATCGCAAACTGTCAGGGTGGCCAGTGGTCTCTCGATGTGCGTCTGCAGTTTTTGTTCCCACTTGGGAAAACTTGATGGGATGGTGATGTTTAATGTGCATTTTCAGGTTGGTTATATTTCAAGTTTTTGTTGCCACTGTTTTCAAACAAAGTCGACATACCGGTCTTCACTGTGCATGTGTCATTTCGGAGTGTCAGCAGCAATTCACTGACCAGTTTCTGCTTCAAACTGCACTCCAGTCATTTCTCTCAGCGACAGATATCTGAAGCTTTTGTACAACAATCATCTATATACATAAAGGACTACGAGGTCTGTCTGTAAAGTATCGTACCTTTTTATTTTTTTCAAAAACTATATGGATTTCATTCATATGTTTTTACGTCAGACATGCTTGAACCCTTGTGCGCATGCGTGAGTTTTTCCACGCCTGTCGGTGACGTCATTCGCCTGTGAGCACGCCTTGTGGAAGGAGTGGTCCCGCCCCCTCATCGGATTTTCATTGTCTGGAAATGGCGGAATGAAAAGGACTTTTTTTCCATCAGACTTTTTTCAGAAGCTGTTAGAGACTGGCACCTGGAAACCATTCGAAAAATTTATCTGGCTTTCAGTGAAAATTTTATGGGCTTCACAGAGAATAAGGACTTTAACTACAGGTATAAGGACCCCTTTAAAGGACGGTCGGTGCGCCGCGCTGTGAGCTGCGACGATGCGGCACAAACCACTGGATCATTTCTAAGCTGATGGCTCTGTGGATACGAGACCATCGTGTGCTCTTTCTCTGGTTATCACAAGACCTGGACATCAGCCATTTTCCGGCAGATTTCACTTTTAACAAGAGATTTTGTCATGGAAAGCCGCGTGGAGGCTTCGCGCGTCACGACCGATTCGCTGATGAAGCGAGACAAAGGAACACCTCCGTTTCGGAGTGTTAGAGGACAAGTTGGGACATGCCTATCTCAGCTTTCAGTGCTTACCAGTCGAGTGAGTATAAAAGAACTTGTGGAGAGCTGGACATGTCCCAACTTGTCCTCTAACACTCCGAAATGGAGGTGTTCCTTTGTCTCGCTTCATCAGCGAATCGGTCGTGACGCGCGAAGCCTCCACGCGGCTTTCCATGACAAAATCTCTTGTTAAAAGTGAAATCTGCCGGAAAATGGCTGATGTCCAGGTCTTGTGATAACCAGAGAAAGAGCACACGATGGTCTCGTATCCACAGAGCCATCAGCTTAGAAATGATCCAGTGGTTTGTGCCGCATCGTCGCAGCTCACAGCGCGGCGCACCGACCGTCCTTTAAAGGGGTCCTTATACCTGTAGTTAAAGTCCTTATTCTCTGTGAAGCCCATAAAATTTTCACTGAAAGCCAGATAAATTTTTCGAATGGTTTCCAGGTGCCAGTCTCTAACAGCTTCTGAAAAAATTCTGATGGAAAAAAAGTCCTTTTCATTCCGCCATTTCCAGACAATGAAAATCCGACGAGGGGGCGGGACCACTCCTTCCACAAGGAGTGCTCACAGGCGAATGACGTCACTGACAGGCGTGGAAAAACTCACGCATGCGCACGAGGGTTCAAGCATGTCTGACGTAAAAACATATGAATGAAATCCATATAGTTTTTGAAAAAAATAAAAAGGTACGATACTTTATGGACAGACCTCGTATGTCTGTCTGTCTGTCCGGGATAAACTCCCAAACTATAACATGTAGCCCTAAAAACTATATATATTCTAAATCCTCATGACATGGGGAACAAACTGGTACCATTTTTTTTTTTAAAGTTGAACTGAAAATTACCCCAAAAATAGCCATTTATGTAAGACCATACAGGTCGTACCATGTGCGATAAATTCCCAATCTATAATATGTAGCCCTAAAAACTATATATCGGGTGTCCCAAAAAAATATGCAACATTTTATCAGCAAAGAAAATGGTAAAAGCATATGTCTAAGAAATACATTTATGGCTGGATAGAAAGCTGAAAGGTTGAGGTTTTTCATACCAATGTCAATATTGGCCCTGCATTTTGTCAGTCTAGCATAAAGTCGCTGCACCTGTTTGACACCCTTGGTCTGGTGCCAAATCTCAATTTTTATTTGCTGTAATATGGTTAATCTTGGCATTTTCCTGAGTGTTGCTTGGCATCAACATAAACTTCAGGGTCTCTGCAAGTAAAAAAGAAACATAAGTAATTACATTTGTAGCATTTAAGGGTCAAATCGAGTGTTTTAAATGCGTATTTTTTTGGGACACACTATATATTCTGAACCCTCATGACATGGGAAAAAACAGGTATCATTTTTTTTAAAAGTTGAACTGAAAATTACCCCCAAAATCGCCATTTATGTAAGACCATACAGTGTTGTACCATGTGATTTTCATGCTGCCACTTCTGTCTGTCCCGGATAAACTCCCAAACTATAATATGTAGCCCTAAAAACTATATATATTCTGAATTCTCATGACATGGGGAACAAACCGGTACCATTTTTTAAAAAGTTTAACTGCAAATTACCCCCAAAATAGCTGGCTGTGGGTATGACCAGGCAGATTTAAATTTCCAGACCTGTATATGTGTTGGCCATCTCTGTTTATTTAATCCCTTTCTACAGCACACTCAGCACAGCACAGTCACAGCACACTCAGAAAAACAACAACATGCTGAGGCTGTGGGTATGACCAGGCAGATTCAAATTTCCAGCCAAACAACAACATGCTGAGGCTGTGGGTAGGACCAGGCAGATTCAAATTTCCAGACCTGTATATGTGTTGGCCATCTCTGTTTATTTAATCCCTTTCTTCAGTTACTTTATGTTCTCAACTGTTAAGCACCTGACTGTCCTGTACAACCCAGTTTGCCTTCATATCTGAATACATTCATTTTATGTTTGTAAAATTGCAATGTAAAAACAGAGAAATACACCACTACCTCAGTTTTGATTCATTGATATTTACATTTACTGTTACCTACCTTTTGTGTGTGATTTTATTATAAATTTGATTGCAAAACAAAGTCTGCATGAAGGACTTCAAATGTGTTTGTCTTTTAACCAAGTATTTCCACGTAGTTTGGGGAGTCCACCTCTTATAGTTCTGCTGGACAAACTTTAGCGCATTAACTATTATATTTATAAGACATGAGCATTACAAAAACAAATGTTGGGCAATTATTTTGATTAAAATGATTGGCATTTGGCTTATGTCTAAAACAGGTTTACCTGGGCAGCGCCGGGTACCCCAGCTAGTTTCTACATAAATTCAGCATTATGTCTTAATAAAAGACGGAGGAGCGATCAGAGCGTGACAGCAGCCCATCTGAGTTTGGCTTTCTACACCCAAAGCAATCAAAGGGGATAATGTGATTATTAACCATCAGATGACAAAGTAAAACCTCTTAAATCATTCTACAGTAAGTTTCAAGCAGAAATGAGGCGATAATCAGCGAATCGCTGCTGATGCTCCGAAATGATGCGTGAGCAGTGAAGGCAGGGCAGATTTTTAAAGGGGGACCATTTGGTCGACAACACCGGCTCATTCGCCTTGGGTTTTCCTTACCCATTCGACTTTAAGTCTGAAATGTTCCCACATCAGACCTGTGGAATTAGACTTTGAAACCAAGTGGATGTACTCTTCAAAACTTTCTGGCTTCACAACTTTCTGCAGTTGACTCAGTTGGCTGTTTACTTTGGCACGCTGTGTGTGTGTGTGTGTGTGTGTGTGTGTGTGTGTGTGTGTGTGTGTGTGTGTGTGTGTGTGTGTGTGTGTGTGTGTGTGTGTGTGTGTGGCACATCACACAGAGTGGCCTGAGCCCACAGCCCCTCCTCCTACAGAGAGCAGGCTCAGAGGGACAAATGAAGAAGCACAACTTGCTGGAATGTTGGTGACAATAAATGTGCATATAAAGGTCAATATATCGAGACCACCAGCAAAATGGTCGTGTTCATCTTCAGATATCGAACGATAAGTTGATATATCGATTCTCATGACAGGCCTAGTTTACTACTTTAGACAGACAACTCCACCAACTTATGACAAAAGTTGTTTTATATGAACTGGTGTAAAATTTCACAAATAAGATAGCCATCAAATCGCGACACGTCATAAAATCATTTCAAATCTGTACAGAGTGAGGTTTTATGAGATGCCGTCATTTGCACAAAAATCAAACAAACTTAAAATGGACAAAAATATTCAAAGTAGTGTGGCTTGAGACGTTGCGCAATATAAAAATAAACAACCAGAACGCTTTACTCTGTTCTCATTTCAATTCATAAACCTTTAATGAAAAATTTACATTTACACTTTGACTCGCAGTGCTAAAGTGTCTGGCAGCTCTGTTTTTCACACGTCACAACTACTGTATAAAGACTTTAAGAATTTTTAAAAACCAAACTCGCATCAAATCATGATGTATGAACTGAACCGTGACATCTGTGAACAGTGACACCACAAGTTCACACAAATTATTGAGAAAGTAATCCGTGCGGAATGTTTTAATTTTAAAGGAACCTTTTCTGCAATATATAGGGTGTCTCACAAAAATGTACCAAAAGTACTCTGAGATATGAATACCAGGAAATGGTTTTACTGGGAAATAATGGTGTTTTTCTCATTTCAGGAACTCTAAAGTTTGTTCTGCAAGACATTAAAGTCCAGGAAAAATGTTGCAGTTGACCCTAATTCAGAGAACAAAAATCGAGTTCTGTGCAACACATCCTAAGGACTGACTTGCATCTCTTTCCATACAAAATTCAGTCTCAGAGCGAACTAACTCCCCAGCAAATGGCAAGGAGACTTGAATTTGCTAGGTGGTTTTCCAGAAAACTGGAGACAGATGATTTGTTTCGTAGGAAACTTCAGACGAGGAGGTTACATTGATCATGTGGTGTACAACCCCAATTTCAATGAAGTTGGGATGTTGTGTGAAATGTAAATAAAAACAGAATACAATGATTTGCAAATCCTTTTCAACCTATATTCAATTGAATACACCACAAAGACAAGATATTTAATGTTCAAACTGTTAAACTTTATTGTTTTTCTGCAAATATTTGCTCATTATGAAATAGATGCCTGCAAAGCGTTTCAAAAAAGCTGGGGCAGTGGTATGTTTACCACTGTGTTACATCACCTTTCCTTCTAACAACACTCAAAGTGCTTGGGAACTGAGGACACTAATTGTTGAAGCTTTGCAGGTGGAATTCTTTCCCTTTCTTGCTTGATGTACGACTTTATTTGTTCAACAGTCCAGGGTCTCTGTTGTCCTATTTTGCGCTTCATAATGCGCCACACATTTTCAGTGGGCGACAGGTCTGGACTGCTGGCAGGCCAGTCTAGTACCCGTGCTGTTTTACTACGATGCCACGCTGTTGTAATACGTGCAGAATGTGGCTGGGCATTGTCTTGCTGATGTCCCTGAAAAAGACGTTGCTTGGATGGCAGCACGTGTTGCTCCAAAATCTGGATGCACCTTTTCAGCATTGATGTTGCCATCACAGATGTGTAAGTTGCCCATGCCATGGGCACTAACACACCCCCATACCATCACAGATGCTGGCTTTTTAACTTTGCGCTGGTAACAATCTGGATGGTGGTTTTCCTCTTGTCCGGAAGACATGACGTCCATGCTTTCCAAAAACAGTTTGAAATGTGGACTCATCAGACTACAGCACACTTTACCACTTTACGTCTGTCCATTTCAAATTAGCTTGGGCCCAGAGAAGGAGGCGGCGTTTCTGGATGTTGTTGATGTATGGCTTTCACTTTGCACGGTAGAGTTTTAACTTGCACTTATAGATGTAGCGACGAACTGTGTTAACTAACAATAGTTTTCTGAAGTGTTCCTGAGCCCACGCAGTAAGATACTTTACACAATGATGTCTGTTTTTAATGCAGTGCCACCTGGGGGATCGAAGGTTACTGCATTCAATGTTGGTTTTCGGCATTGCCGCTTACGTGTAGAAAGTTCTCCAGATTTTCTGAATCTTCTGATTGTATTATGGACTGTAGATGATGGAATTCTTAAATTTCTTTCAATTGAACGTTGACAAACGTTGTTTTTAAACTGTTGGAGTATTTTTTCATGCAGTTGTTCACAAAGTGGTGATCCTCGCCTCATCTTTGCTTGTGAACAGCTGAGCCTTTTGGGGATGCTCCTTTTATACCCAATCATGACACTCACCAGTTTCCAGTTAGGTGTTCTTTGAGCATTCATCAACTTTCCCAGTCTTTTGTTACCGTCCCAACTTTTTTGAATTGACTTGCAGGCATCCATTTCAAAATGAGCAAATATTTGCACAAAAACAAAAAAGTCTATCAGTTTGAACATTAAATATCTTGTCTTTGTGGTGTATTCAATTGAATATAGGTTGAAGAGGATTTGCAAATCATTGTATTGTGTTTTTAATTACATTTTACACAACATCCCAACTTCATTGGAATTGGGGTTGTAAAAGATAAAGGGTTAAAACATCAAGAAGAAAAGACTGAACTAAAGACTGTATATGCTTCGGCCACATGGTCATGCAGAAAATGCCTGATAATATTTATTGGTCTTTCTGTGCTGTCACAATACTTTTGGGTACAGTTGTTTGACACACCCTATAAATTTGAATCCTTGATGCATCTGTTTCCTCTTTGGATGTTGGATTGTTCATATATGATTCTTCTGCAAGAAGTCATTATTTCTTCCATGCAGACTTTTCATGGTGTTTCAAAACCAATATGATTCCATACAGGCTTCACGATATGACTATTATGCAGTTTTCCCCGGGATTAATAAAGTATTCTGATCACAATTTACTGTGCATTGTTAAGCCCCTATTTACCAGTGTTTTGACCCGGATGTTTTTGGATATGCACATACCTGCATAACCTGTGATAATTTCTAATTTGTAACAGCAGACTATTTAAAACATTTGCCAATACTTAAAAAAAAAATTGCATTTGTACAATGCCAGTTCTATGTCAAGTTAAGTTTATGTATATAGCACATTTACAAGCAAAGCTGCCCAAAGTGCTTCATGGGTACAGAATAAAAAATATAACAAATACAAAAATACAACACTCTCAAAATCTTTGCAGGGGAGGTAAGGTTTCACCTTGCTAAGGACTTGCAGTTGGAAAAAAGCTAGCTTCAGCCACAGCATTGATATGTCACTCGTGTTTTCATGTATGTCTTTTATTTTCTTTGTGCCTCATGGGATAGTGGTCTAGCTGCACTTTATGAAGGTAGTTGATCATCTGGGTACTGCTCAACTAAATGCCTATTAACTATGCAGATACCTTAAGGCCCACTGACACGAGCATGCCTTTGATTCACGCAATAGCACGACCTGTATTGTGCTGGAGAGTAAACTCATCTTTAACGGATGCAGACAGGACGTCAGAGGGGCTCTGGTGCATGCTATAGTGCACAGAGAATTTTTAAATGTTCAAAAAATCTTTCACGCACAAATGTCGTGCTATGTGGTGCAATCTAATCTCCAACACTACGTGCAGCTATCAAGTGGAGTAAAGAGGTGAACAGAGCAAGTGGTGACGTCAGTGGGTCGCATCAGAGCGCAGCTCATCTGGAGGATTATAACAAGAAGTTAAATCTGTTATAAACATAGTTTGACAGCTGCACACAAGAAGGAAAAAACACGCATCTGTTTTATCAAGCCATGACAATCTAAACATGATAAATAATTACTTTTTAGACAGCTCAAAATGCTTTATGCAGGTAGTTAGGGGCACGATATCAATAGCCTTTTTGCTTAACGATTCCCTTATCCGTCCTTCAGAGTGGCCTTTGTTTTTGAGAGTGTTTGTCGGGAAAATGATCATTTCTCTACATTGATTACAGACCTTGCAGCGACTCTGTAATCAACCGCTTCTGCAGTGCGACTCCACTTGAAGCTTGAACCAATGAAGCAGTGCTCGGATCCGCTGGCTCGTTGGTTCTTTGACTCGCTGCTCTTTAGAAGCGGCAAGTCTGCTTCTTAACCCCTCTCAAAGCCATTAAAATGTCAGTCATGAGCCACTTTTGTGTGGATTAAAGTCACTAACTGGGTCTCTTGTCTTGTTGCAGTCAAGAAACGAGAATCGTCCTCCTTTCCTTTGGCACAGCTCCAAACACTGCACGGCTCTCTGCCGAGACAGCTTCTGGTCGGAATTAATAACTTCAAAGCGAATCGCCACTTTAAATAAAATGACACCTCTTTATAAACATTGTCTAATGAGACGTGCTGCATTCTTTATGAATTACATCCTGATGTGCAGCACATCCAGCTGCAAGAACTCAGCTCAGATGTATGGAAAGACATACATGCCAATAATGTCTGAAAGAAAATGCTTTTGACAAAAACTACAGATTTTGTTTATTTTTATTTGTGTCCAGAGATCAAGGATCCACCATGTACAGTTTATTTATGCCCAGAGTTTAAGGATCCAGTGACCAGTTTCATATTTATTTACTTTAAGACTCAATAAAATGTTGTTGACATAGAAAACCTGTAAAGCTTACTTTTAGTACACAGAAAATTCACAAGAGGTATCAATAAGGAATCGGATCGATAAGCTGAATCAATAATGTTGTTGTTATCAATAAAATCTTATCACTACACATCCCTAGTCACAACTAATCCATATTTGGATAAAGAGGTGGGGTATGGCTGATACCCTGCATGATCTGGGTGGGACAAATGGAGCCACACCATGTCCCCCATCTTCACATTCCCAACAAGCTATGCTAACAGGCTAACCTCAGTTCAAGTGTTTATTAAATCATATTTTTGGGATTTGAGTGGTGGTTCTCATATTGGTTTGCTTTGGTGTGGTCATTAAAAATCATGACCTGCTTATTTTCTCAGTAATTGTGGATTAACTGGATGTAAAGGATCAAGCTGTCAATAGCTGCTAAAAGTGATAACACCATTAGCATACAACAACATGTATAACGTCATGACTTGAAATGTCTTAAAGGAGACCTGCATTGAAAAAATGCAGTCAGATTTTTTGAACAAAAAATGACTTACATTTACACATGAGATCCTTCTGAATGTAGTAAAGTAAACCTGCAAGCCCAGATCTGTCATTCAACGGAGAAATCTTCATTTGAAAATGACAAATTTACAGCTAACATTTAGTCCTCCGCAAATTGTCCCTCTCATCATGGATGCTGCCGAGACGTCACGGACAAGACCCTCTCCCAGCATGCATTGCGCCAATTGTAATTAGTGGATTTACGTCAGTTTGCATCGCTTACCTTTTTGTCTTATACGGAAGGATCGACGGTTTTTTAAAACTTCATATTGTCTTGCGGTACGTTTGGTGAGTATACATTTATTTTTATTTTTGCCTGAAAATTATTTTGGGGGACTTTTTCATACTCCCGTTTGATTGAGTGGCGTCGCAATGAAAATCTACTGTCTTTCACCTCCGGTACCATCGCGGGATATGGAGACGAGACCCGCAAAGAATCCCAGTCATTAAAAATATATAAACCTCTCTCAGCGTCAATGGAGCTCTGGGGCTCCGATTGCCGAGACGTGCGGTGCTGTGGAGTTTGCTGCAAGAAGTCTGTTCTTGCAGGTGTACCAGCCGCTTCACATTAAAACAGCAAGCGTAATCTCAGGACTTGTGCCAAGTGTGCTGCAGCTCCATTCAGTAGACAGAGAGGTGATGCCGGTGTTGTGCGCTGAATCTGCCACTACATCGGCTGCAAAGCAGACACGGGCGGTGTGAGTGCCCCGCAACGGCGGTTAACGAGCTCGTTAACGAGCCCGCAGACTTAATAAGCGCAGCAGAGGCAGAGAGCGGGAGAGGAAGAACAGCGCCCGCTGTCGATGTCGTTGCTGATCTGAGCACACAGATCTGTATCTCACATTCATTGCAGCTTACTTTTGGATATTGAAACCAGGACGTGTATAAGTAACATTACTAACAGATAAAATCAATTTCAATGCGGGATTGGACTGAAGGCGGGAGCGCGTCGTCTTGTCCCTGACGTCATGGAAATGATACGGGCTAAATTTTAGCTGCAAATTTGTCATTTTTAAACGAAGATTTCTCCGCTGAATTACAAATTTGGCCTTACAGATTTACTTTACTGCATTCACAAGGGTCTTATAAATACATATCAGCTATTTCTTTCTGAAATCTGACCATTTATTTCAATGCAGGTCTACTTTAAACTAAAAAGTTAAAAAAAAATAAATAAATCACCACCACCGCACAGTTTTCATCGATTTACAGAGACAAAGAACAAAACTGATTTTTGTTCCAGGTTGGAAACATGTCCCCCCCCCATGCGTGCCCAAAGTCCAATATATTAACATGGGCACCGATGGGAATGTGCTTCAAGTGGCCAGTCAAGGAACTGCAACTTTTTCGTCTTCGGGGTATGCCTCATTTGAGCTCATTGAAACTTACCGCTTGATATTTAATGGACTAAGGACCAGCAAAGATCCTGTCCCCTCCCATAAGAGCTCCACGACCCACCCCCTCCCCAACCTTGGTGTGTATAATGGCATCCATGTAGCCACAAACATTCGTGCGCACACATTCTGTCAAGGCAGACTTCAAACACACCCTGTGTTTGTGTGTCTTTACGTGCACGTCTGTGGGCTTATGCTGCAGCTCGCCAAACTGTAAACAGGCAGTATTGTCTGATGCCTGTGTGTGAGTCAGAGCGCCTTTTGTGGGTTTGTTTGAGTTTATGTGTACGCATCTGTGTTTTAGTATGAGGGAGAGCGAGCTTGAGTGAGCTAGAGACAAAGAGAGCATTTCTCTTTACCTCGGAGCTTGGCTGAGTCCCAAATGAAAGGCTTTGGATATGATGGGGTTGCTCACTCCTGCCTTCATCAGGCAGCCACACCAAACTTGGTCAGATGCCTTTGACACAGTGGGTTTCAATCAGAGGATCAGACATTTTCTTTTACAGTGGCATGCAAAGGTTTGGGACCTCTGAGGCTTTTACGCCTTTACAGTTTTTATGACACATATAAAAAGTAATAAATCAGGATTCTTTACAAGAAAAAAAAAATCATGCCTGTTATACTCAGTAAAAACACATTTCTAGAATATGAATAAATAAAAATGTCAAAGCCTAAATAATGAAAGGCATACACACCGATCAGTCATAACATTGTGACCACCTGACAAATATTGTGTGGCTCCCACTTTGAGCCATGGGCTCCACTAGACCTTCAAAAGTGTACTGTGGTATCTGGCACCAAGATGTTAGTAGTAGATCCTTGTGTTGGACTGGCCACTCTTGCCAAGTATGAGCCTTGGCCACCAGTGACCTTGTTGCTACTTCACCTGTTTTCCTTCCTTGGACAACCTTTTTTATGTAGTGACCACTACAGACCAGGAACATCCCACAAAAGCTGCAGTTTTGAGACACTCTGGCACAGTCATCTCACCATTCACTAGTCAAGAACAAATCAAGAACAAAATGTGTCCAAATGACAAAAATTGTAGGACAGATGTCGTTGTCTTCTTTTGCAGCTGCTTCTGTTAGAGGTCACTACAGCGAATCAATGGTTTCCATCTCACCCTGTTCTCTGTAACTTCTTCTGCCACACCAACCACTTGCATGTCCTCCCTCAGCACATTCATAAACCAACTCTTTGTCCTCCCTCTTTTCCTGCCTTGTGGCTCCATCCTCAGCATCCTTCTCCCTACATACCCTGGGTCCCTCCTCTGGTAAATATTTCAGTGTGTTAAAAGAAACCTGAACTAACAGTGAATTCAGGGTTAACTGTAGTTATTTATTAATAATGTTCACATTTTCCAAGGTAATTATTTATGCATTAATTAATACATTTTAAAGATGCTCAATGTAAGTAATAAATGGTTGCAGAACACAGTTAAATCTGAATTCACTGTTATTTATTGCTAATTAATGCATTAAGTAATTTCAACACTATTAATAAATGAATACTAAAAACCTTAATTTGCACTTAAATAACATAATGCGTATTACTGCACTAATGTCAATTAATGTACCCATATAGTAAAGTGTTACTTATTCCAGTTGTACAAAATTGGTTAATTTGCATTTATTCCTGAACCCAGTTTACATTCTACACTCCGAGTATATGGGTGCCCATAATTCTTACTAGGACTGTATTGTCATACATTTAATTATTTAAATTATTAGTTGGCTTGTACATCAAATATTTGACTCACAGCCATACTCAGTCACATGGAAATGTTCATGCATCCATACCCTAGATTTTCTAAGAAAGCCGGCTGTAAAAGTGATGATTTAGTTGTTACTATAGTTGCAGACTCTATTACTTTCTACTTTGACATTTATTTATTTATTTATTTTATGTATTTTTCATATATAATTTTGTAATGAATTATTTTCAGAGTGATCATTTTAGAAATTTTAATATGAAGAAGCATAAATGTTTTTTTTTTACATAATAGCAATAAAATGATCTTAAAGGAATAGATCAAATATACAACCTACTTTGTGTTTTTACATCTTGTCACTGATATCATTCATGCCATCAAAATACCAATCATATGTTGACTCAGCCTGCAGAGTGCTCACAATAATCACAGGAATCTCTAAAAAAAAAGGTACAGGACACCTTTGTTTACCTTCCACAGTTTTGTACATCGACCAACAGAACATGACATAGTTATCTAAGGACAACTGATTATAAACCATAAGACACAAAAAAGGGGGTGGGGGGTGCGAGTTATTGAGCATGCTTTTCAAAATGACACTGCAAGCTGAATGTGAACTATATAGGACTGTATCATCTAAAGAAGAAGCTTCCTCAAGAGTTTATTTCAGTTATTAACAAAGTGAGTTTGTGGAAAGCTCTCAGTTGGACTGCATGATGAATAATTGTTAGTCAGTACCAACTGGATATATCACAGGCTCTGTTATTGTTACTATGAAGGAAGTCGTGTTGTTTTGTAGGTTAGGAATTCTCTAGACACCTCACGATTCAATTCAATTACAATTCAGAGGGCTGTATTAATTAAATTATTATTATATTTGAGTGTTTTAAAAATTATTCTTGATGTTTTTTTTTTTTTTTTTTTTTTGCTGTTCTGGAGTTCTTTCTGCTTTGCTACTTTCTACTTTTCAAAGCAATGTTTGGAATGATCCATGATGACATTATTTCCAATACGTTCTTTAACAGCTCAGTTATATTTGCATCTGCATTCACTGATTCTAAATTCTAAAACAAGCCCCCCCCCCCCCCCCCCCCCCCCCCCCAGGCCCCTATGCTTCCATGGCCTGTGTAAGTGTGGGCTCATATGTGACTGACTGCACTTTGGATTATTACCACTCCAGCTAAGTAAAAGGTAAAACATTTATGTGCACCTCAGTGTGATGTTACATGCACACTCGGTATGCTGAGCTAATGCATTTTATGTTTGTGTCACAATTATAAAAAATATAACACAATGCTAAAATACCCTTGGCCGTATGAACATAAAAATAGAAAACAGAATGGGACTTTTTGACATCTTAAAATAGGTCAAGGTTAGCCATCTTTGACCTTGCCCAAGGTTTGTGTCCCAAGAATGGTCCCTGTGAATTTGAAGACCCTGGCAGTAATAGGACTGGAGATATGCTGAGTACAGACAGATGGATGGACGCAAAGTCTATGCAGTATCTGATGGCCATATTTTGGCTTCGGGTAATAAGAATGTACATAGGTTCAAATCCCAGTCTCACTGGAAAATCACTCAGGGCTCTTGGGCAAGGTCCTTGATCCCTTAGTTGCTCCCGGTGTGTAGTGTGCACCTTGTATGGCAGCACCTTGACATTGGGGTGAATGTGAGGCATTATTGTAAAGTGCTTTGAGCGTCTGATGCAGATGGAAAAGCACTATATAAATGCAGTCCATTACATTGGGGTAATGGTGAAACGTTGATGCACTGTTGATTTGCTGACCGTGTTTTGGAGAAAACACGGTGCGTGACATTTGTTCTTATCTTGTGCATACGTATTTCCCTTTTAAATTCAACTTTTTTTATACTTAACACATTTTTAGAATACATAAACCACCATAGCAAAGATCATGCACACATTTATTTATTCATTATTTTTTACTCACATACAGTATATTTGTCAAGTTGTGAAATGAACATTGCAAAGTATAGATCAACATGCTGGAGCCCGTAGTGACAAATCTTTGTGTAGGTGGACACTGCCCATGACCGCATTCTCTGCTGCTGCTTTCTTTGCTGGGTAGGGCACAATAACCAACATTATCAGTTTGAAACTTTTGTGTCTTTTGTTTCTGTCTCTTACTCTTAACCCCCCCCCCCCCACCCCCCCACCCCCAAGACATTTTGGTGGTGTGCGTAGGCGCACCATGGCCCAGATGCTCCAGATGGCGATCCCTAACTTTGGCAACAATGTTTTAGAATGTTTAAATGAGCAGCGGCTGCAGGGCCTCTACTGCGATGTCTCCGTAGTGGTCAAAGGCCACACCTTCAAGGTACTGATGACACACCCAAGTTCTTTCTCAATCATTGCCTTTGAATCATCTGAAAGTAACTGCAAATGCATATACCATAGTTTTCGGAGTACAAGTCGCACCAGACTATAAGCTGCACTTTTTTCTGTGTCATGAGCTCTTTAATTTTAGATTTTTGTGCATTGTTTTAGTGTATTTTTTTTATTACTGGCATTTATTTTTTTATAATTGGCATTTATTTTGTTTAATGCTTTGGTTCTTGGGAAAGTTCTGTATAAACAGTCATAATAATTACTATTATTATTAACAATGTGAATTTTCTGTATATAAGTCACAGGGCTTTCCAAACTAGTAAAAAAGCTGTGACTTGTACTCCGGAAAATATAGTATTTTCAGTCATTCTGCAAATATTTCTCACCTACAACTGTCCAGCTTCAGTGTAGGATCATACTGATTACTTCTATATTCTTGGATATTGCACTAAATTCCCTCTCTCTACCTTAAAAAAAAATCCTTTATTTACAGTGCTAGATCTGACTGTTGTGTAACTCCATATCCAGCCTTTTATTTTAAATAGAAGGTTCAAAATCTGTAATTATGAGACTCGGACTGAAGGCATTCTACGAGCATCTCAGATTTAATCTCACTGACAGCTTTGTATTGTGCTGAAATACCAACAAATAACGTCAGAAATTAAGAATCAGCCCTCTTAAATGTATTAATTTCAATGAGTAAATGCCTGATGAGTAAATGTTTGCATTTAGAGTTTAATATTAACACTCAAAAACCTTATCATACTTTCAAAATTTTAAGAAGGCACCATACTTTGTCTGTTTTGTCTTATTAGGCCCATCGAGCCGTGCTTGCTGCTAGCAGTTCTTACTTCCGGGACCTTTTCAGCAGCAGCACAAACAGTGGAACTACCAATAGCAATGAGATGAGCCATACTGTAGTAGAGCTTCCACCAGCTGTGCAGCCACAGAGCTTCCAGCAGATCTTGGCCTTCTGCTACACAGGTCGTCTCAGCATGACAGTGGGGGACCAGTTTCTTCTAATGTACACTGCAGGTTTCCTGCAGATCCAACAGATCATGGAAAAAGGCACTGAATTCTTCCTTAAGGTAAGGCCTTTGCCTTAATGTGAAAGGCACACAGTTTTTTATATTTAAATAAAAGCATTGGGCAAGGTTACATCTAGTTGTTAAATGACGTCCTTTCTGATCCTGATATTTAAAACACAAAAGTCTTAATCTTCTATCACCAGGTCTCCTCCCCCAGCTGTGACTCCCAGGGTCTTCATGCTGAGGAGACCCCTCTTTCCGAGCCCCAGAGCCCTGTAACACAGACCAGTACCAACACAGCCCGACCTGCTTCCTGTCTGACGCCACTCCCGTTGGTGTCACGCGTGAAGTCGGAACAGCCAGTTAGCCAGCCGGAAGTGGCTACACCATATTCGGTGGTCTGCGCCCCTGTTGCAAAGCGGCTGTGGGACGGTGGCAGCAGCCGAGAGGGGGGTGGAACGAGTTCAGGTGGAGGAGGGAGTGCTCGCAAGGCACCACGATATTCCCAGGAGGCAGTGCGAGGCAGTGCCATTCAGAGCCCTGGAGCGCTAGGACTGGCCATGGGTATGGGTGCCACGGCAACCAGCCTGGCAAACATGGTGACCGGTAGCGGGCTTAGTGGCAATGGCAGTAGTAACGGGTGCTCTATGGCAGGTCTTGGCATGTCAGAGGGTGCTAGCCCTGGCACCCTGAGCACCTACGCTAGTGACTCACCTATCAGCTACCATGATGACGAGGAAGAGGAGGAAGGGACAGAAGAATGTACTGAAGAGCAGTACAGGCAGATTTGCAACATGTACACCATGTACAGCATGCTGAACATGGGCGCTGCAGGTAATGCACGCAGGAAACAACCACAGAGATGAATAAAGACTAGAGGGGACATTAACATTCACTGCTAATGAGAATGAGTAGCTTGGAATGCCATCTTGAGAGAGGGATTGAATGATGTTCGTCAAGGTAAACAAAGCAACACGCTTGTTCACGTTACGAAAAGCAGCTGAAACATTTGGGGAAGATGATCCTGTTATTGACTGGCTCTTGCTATTTAATATGTAGATTTTTTTAAGTGTTAATACAACATAATTTTGTTTAAAAATACTTATATCGGTGGTTCAAATTAATTGTCACGTAGTTAACCTGGGGCCTGTTTCAGAGAGTGAGTTTGTTAACCCTGAAATGAGGGGAAACTCTTGAGTTTTCTGTTTCAGCAAGAGAAGTGAATGACACCCAAGATAGAGGGGTAACTTGAGCCCATCACAGAAAGGGAGGTATGTTAAACTCAGAGTCAGTAACATAGTCTGTGAATCCAACCTGGTCAGGAGCAGGTTTTCTTCAATAAACCCTGAGTTTCTTATACAGCTGGTTTACTTCCTCATTCATTCATTTGAATCATTCTGCGAGGATTATTATTATATTTTGCTGTATATTATCCCCCTGGTTCATAACCAACTATCCCCCTGGGCCCACGTTAAGGGTGTGCCAAAGATCACAGCGAGTGCCCAAAGTTTTGTCTGCTCTGATGTTATCAATATTAAAAGTTCACATCAATAAAGCCATGATAACACAGTTACGTGACAATCACACCTAATTTTATATATATATATATATATATATATATATATATATATATATATATATATATATATATATATTATATATATATATATATGTATATATATATATATATATATATATATATATATATATATATATATATATATATCAGTGGCGGCTGGTGAAAACAGTCTTGGTGGGGCTGCTGTGCCAATAGATTCCCTTGCCTTGTCCAGTACAGGCATTCAAGAGAACAGTCGGAAAATTACTACAATTCCACAATAATCATTTCATGTCCTTCTCAAAATCAGCAGTTTTACAGATCAAGTTAACCATTTACAGCTATATTAGGCCCCCATTTCTACTTTGGAAAGGAACAGTATCAAATACAAGACTCAAGTTCTTGAGCAAGAACATTTCACCATTTGACACCAATTACACACATAGTACACCAAACTGTACTGAACTGACATTATCTTCAGACAAACCGATCCTGGGGTTCACAATGACACCACCTTCTTCTTCTTCTTCTTCTTTGTCTTTCGGCTGTTCCCGTTAGGGGTCACCACAGCAGATCAATCATTTCCATCTCACCCTGTCCTCTGTATCTTCCTCTGTCACACCAACCACCTGCATGTCGTCTCTCAGCACATCCATGAACCTCCTCTTTGGTCTCCCTCTTCTCCTCCTGCCTGGTGGCTCCATCCTCAGCATCCTTCCCCCTATATACCCTGGGTCCCTCCTCTGCACATGTCCAAACCATCTCAATCTCGCCTCTCTGACTTTGTCTCCAAATCGTCCCACCTGAGCTGTCCCTCTGATATGTTCATTCCTAATCTTGTCCATTCTTGTCACTCCCAAAGAGAATCTCAACATCTTCAGCTCTGCCACCTCCAGCTCTGCCTCCTGTCTTTTTGTTAGTGCCACTGTCTCTAAACCATACAACATAGCTGGTCTCACTACTGTTTTATAAACTTTCCCCTTCACTCTTGCTGATATTCTTCGGTCACAAATCACTCCTGCCACCTTTCTCCACCCACTCCACCCTGCCTGCACTCTCTTCTTCACCTCTCTACCACACTCTCCATTACTTTGAACAGTTGACCCCAAATATTTGAACTCATCTACTTTCACCACTTCTACTCCTTGTAACTGCACTATTCCACTGGGCTCCCTCTCATTCACACACATGTACTCAGTCTTGCTTCTACTGACTTTCGTTCCCCTTCTCTCCAAAGCATATCTCCACTTCTCCAGACTAGACTCAACTTGCTCTCTACTCTCACTACAGAGCACAATGTCATCTGCAAACATCATAGTCCATGGGGACTCCTGTCTGATCTCATCTGTCAACCTGTCCATCACCACTGCAAACAAGAAAGGACTCAGAGCTGATCCTTGGTGTAATCCCACCTCCACCTTGAATGAGTCTGTCATTCCGACTGCGCATCTCACCGCTGTCACACTATTCTTGTACATGTCCTGCACTACCCTAACATACTTCTCTGCCACTCCAGACTTCCTCATACAATGCCACAACTCTTCTCTTGGCACCCTATCATAAGCTTTTTCTAAGTCCACAAACACACAATGTAACTCTTTCTGTCCTTCTCTGTACTTTTCCAACAGTATTCTCAGAGCAAACATTGCATCTGTAGTGCTCTTTCTCGGCATGAAACCATATTGCTGCTCACAGATCGTCACCTGTTTTCTAAGCCTAGCTTCTACTACTCTTTCCCATAACTTCATGCTGTGGCTGATCAGCTTTATGTCTCTGTAGTTACTGCAGCTCTGCACATCACCCTTGTTCTTGAAAATAGGAACCAGCACACTTCGTCTCCACTCCTCAGGCATCCTCTCACTTTCCAAGATTTTATTAAACAATCTGGTTAGAAACTCTACTGCCATCTCTCCTAGACATTTCCATGCCTCCGTTGGAATGTCATCTGGACCAACTGCCTTTCCACTCTTCATCCTCTTCATAGCAGCCCTCACTTCTTCCTTGCTAATCTCTTTTACTTCCTGATTTACTCTCACCACATCATCCAGCCTTTTCTCTCGCTCATTTTCTTTATTCATCAACTCTTCGAAATATTCCCTCCACCTTCTCAGCACACACTCCTCACTTGTCAGCACATTACCATCTGCATCTTTTACCACCCTAACCTGCTGCACATCCTTTCCAGCTCTGTCCCTTTGTCTGGCCAATCAGTACAAGTCCTTTTCTCCTTCCTTACTATTCAACTTCTTGTACAGCTCGCAATATGCCTTTTTCTTTGCTTTTGCCACTTCTCTTCTCGCCTTACGCCGCATCTCCTTGTACTCCTGTCTACTTTCTTCATCTCTCTGACTATCCCACAACTTTTTCGCCAACCTCTTTCTCCTTATGCTTTCCTGGACCTCTTCATTCCACCACCAAGTCTCCTTGTCTTCCTTCCACTGTCCAGATGTCATACCCAGTACTGCCCTAGCTGTCTCCCTCACCACATCTGCAGTACTCTTCCAGTTGTCCAAAATTGCTTCCCCTCCAACTAGTGCTTCTCTCACCTGCTCGCTAAATTTCACACAACAGTCTTCCTCCTTCAGCTTCCACCATCTGATCCTTTGTTGAGCTCTCACTTTCTTCTTCTTCTTTTACCTCTAAAGTCATCCTACAAACAACCATCCTATGCTGTCTAGTGACACTCTCTCCTGCTACCACCTTACAGTCTGTGATTTCTTTTAGCTTGCATCTCCTATAAAGAATGTAGTCCACCTGTGTGCACCTTCCTCCACTCTTATATGTTACCCTGTGCTCCTCCCTTTTCTTAAAGTAGGTATTCACCACAGCCATTTCCATCCTTTTTGCAAAATCAACTACCATCTGTCCTTCCCCATTCCTATCCTTGATACCATATCTACCCATTACTTCCTCATCACCTCTGTTCCCTTCACCAACATGCCATTGAAGTCTGCTCCTATCACCACTCTTTCATGCTTGGGCACACTCTCCACCACCTCATCTAACACACTCCAGAAATCTTCTTTCTCCTTCATCTCACAACCTACCTGTGGGGCATATGCACTGATGATATTCATCATCACCCCTTCAATTTCCAACTTCACACTCATCACCCTGTCAGACACTCTCTTAACCTCCAACACACTTTTAACATACTCTTCCTTTAAAATGACCCCAACACCATTTCTCTTCCTGTCCTCACCATGGTACAACAACTTGTACCTACCGCCGATGCTCCTGCTCTTACTTCCCTTCCACTTGGTCTTTTGCACACACAATATGTCTACCTTTCTCCTCTCCATCATATCAGCCAGCTCTCTCCCTTTACCAGTCATACTACCAACATTCAAAGTCCCCACTCTCATTTCCACCCTTCTAGTTTTCTTCTTCTCCCGCTGTTCATGGCAACAGTTTCCTCCTCTTCTTCGTCGTCTTCGCCCAGCAGTAGCCCAATTTCCACCGGCACCCTGTTGGGCAATAGCACCGGTGGCGGGCGTTGTTAACCCGGCCGCGACGATCCGGTATGGGAATTCGATTCTGAGTCTGCATAGTTGGGTTGGCTTGTTTTACGCCGGATGCCCTTCCTGACGCAACCGTCCTCATTTATCCGGGCTTGGGACCGGAAGCCAGAAAAAAATTCTTAAATTGACAAAAGACCATTATGTACATACTACAATGTTCGAGAGTTCGAAAGAGAGAGAGTGAGAGAGTTAGAGAGAGAGAGAGAGAGAGGAATGGAGGCAAAAAGAAGCTTGGAAACTTAAATTAAATAACTTGACTAACTAATAGCACCAAAACCTTGAAATTAAATTGGTTAAAATTAATTAACAGTGTAGAGGACAAAGCAAATTAAGTATACAAAACCACTTAATTAAATGCGTTGCTAATATTGGGTTTGTCTGACTATAAGTGTCTTGTGTGAACTCAGTGGCTGAGTTAGAATTTCTTTAAAAACATGCAAATTGCTATTTTAGGGTTTTGTTTTATTTTGTTTTTAAACTGAGCAAATAATTTGTTTTAGAGTGTGGAATACTCCAAAGAATATTCACTTCTGTGGATCTGATCCTCATAACTTGTAGTGAAATCAAATACCAGCACGGCTGCAGCTTTGAACACTGTTAGAAACAGCCCCAGCCTCCCCTATTACCATTATAACTGGTCTGCTGCCCAATAAAGATCACAGCTTTGACCCCCTAAAACAAATAAAAAAACATCACTCATTCGTTTTATCTTAAATTTTCACCCTCTTTTCCACACTAGGAGCAACATTCGGAAATAAATCCGAGCAGCTCGTCAGCTCACCTGAAGAGGTGGATGCGCTCCTTTCCACCGGGGTAGATCAGCAGCCTCCGTGACGTGTGCGCGCTAACAGTGTGAATGAAGCCTGACACGGTTTATAACGAGTCAGACAAACGTCTTTCCTCCAACCGGGATGTGCAATTGTCATTAAACCACGAGAAAGATCTGATGTGCACACCTCCATGCGCCTCCAAAGGATCCCGCCAAACTTTGGTGTCATTGATTTGATGAGTTTTGTCCCATTTTAAACCTCCGAAGAGTCTTCAACTTACTCCAGCAAAACACACGGAGACAAATACAAATAAATAAATATAACCCAAATGTCGTCGTCGCTCTTCCTGACTGACTGACAGCTGCAGCGTCACGTATATCACTGACTGTAATCTAATGTTCCTGCATTTTTGTAGCAAGGGCTAAAATTAAAATGTATTTTTTTTTTTTGTTTTTTTTTTTTTCTTCCCCACAGCAGTGGCGTGATGTAGTTCCACAGGTACCAGCTGATTCTTATTTTTATTTATTCCACAGCAGCGGTATGATGTGGTGCACATCTTTCCATGGAACACAGTGCGAGCAGCTGCAGCAGCTCACTCTGTGTTCCTGCTCAAAAGACACCATTACATGCATGAACCGTCGCACCGGCATCGTGCACACCTGCCCATCGGCGCGATGTTTCGTGGTGCGCTCATACGAACTCTTACCGGCGTGAATCGCCCTGAGTTGTACGTATTCGCACTATGTGTGAAGGGGCTCTCAAATGTGGGCATAGAGTTTGTTGAACCTCCTTTGTGAAACAGGCCTTTGGTGTCAGTTCTGTCAGTCACAATGTGTCTGTGATGAGAGAATTCTGTGATTATGAATGATGGATAATGGTGATACGTTATTGAGGGAGAGGCTGTCGAAATATAATCCAATTTTTCAACATATTAAAATTTTTGTAATTGCATGGAAAAAAATGGAATTAATAATAACAAATGCATATTTGTGACATTTTCCAACCTATATACAAAGTGCCCTCCTTCGAACTCTAACTTGATTGTGATTCCTCACTAAGTCACGTTAAGAATGAGCTTAATGTCATGTAAGGTAATGTCATGAAACATCTTCTTGGAGTCAGCAGTTTGGATTTTTGTGGTATTTCCTGCAAACACCACAGTGCAGGTTTTATGTAGTAAATTTATCTGACAGGTATTGACATGAGTTGTGGATCTTGGTGTTGCTGTCCCGCTGTGGGTCACAAAACCATGATTATCCCTCTCTCTGTGGCTGACAAAAATATAGTGGAAAGGAGCATGATGTCCCCTCTAGTGTTTCTCCATCTCAATAGGAGAGAACAGTATATGTCAAGGCAAATTTATTTTACTAGCATGTTGACTACTCATTGTGTTGCCATTATACTCTTGATCATGCATGTGGTCATATGTAAAATAAAAAGAATTTATGTCAGATCCTCTTTATACAGAATGTTTTTTATTGCACTTTATTCCACAAATATGAACAGCTCCATCAGGTGAACATGTTTTAGAGATGTTGCATACTGGCATCTGATTTGTCATATTGCAAACCTTAAAGGGAAGGAAAGTTTTGCATTAAGAAAACATACTTCCTCAAAAATGCATGGTTTTACACATTTCAAAATGGAACGTTTGTTGTAGATCATTATACAAAATATTATATTCAACCTCTCCTCCCCTAAGGACCCCTTTACATACGAATAAGTACAAATCAGGGCAAATCACAGCGGAACAGCTCATATGAGCGAATCACAAAAACATCGAGCCGACGGCCAGGTGTGAACGAGCCCATCGAGAGGGTTCGATGGGCTCTCACAGTGCACACGCTGTCTTTCAGCCTCTGGTGTGTGCAGATAGTTGTTGCAACAGGTGTACAAGGCGTTGGAGGCAGCTATGATTTTACATGTATACAATTCCTGCTTCATGCACAATTGGACCACATTCATACTATCTGTGAAGGGGCCCTTTTAGACTTGCTTTTTTCAAAAATCCTTTTAAAGCTTAATCTTGGTTAAATCACTGCTGCCAGCAGATGATACCCTACACCTTGTGGGTTTATTTTAATCCCCATGGCAAGAGGAATCCCAAGTATATATCCTCATTTTGATGTCAAACAAGGGGAGTGTTTCCCAAAGTGGCAATGTGATGCCTTCACATTTTGGGTTCAAAATGTCTACCCCAAATATTAAAATACTTAAAATTTAACAACCAAATTCAAGTGAGCTGTAAAGTAGCTATTATTCTTTATGTTTTCCAAGTGTTGTGGCCCAAATCTCAATCTCAGTGTGGAGAAAATGATTAAATATCTGTCCTGTGAAAGCATGACCCCTGTAAGGTTCAGTATTCATCATGCAGATTTTGGGGTGTCTTGTGTGTGGAGATACTGAGCAAATAGCGATCCCAGGAAACATCTGATGACAGATTTATTATAGAAGACATGACAGTGTTTTAATTCTAAATTGAAACATTGTTTCGTTCCAGCTGCTGGTGAGCGTGTGGAGGCTTTGCCGGACCACACCGAGACACGGGGTCGGATGAGAGGCCGAGATCTTTCATGTCTTCCTGCTGAGCTTGTCGCTCAGATAGGCAACCGCTGTCATCCCAAATTGTACGAGGAAGGAGACCCTGCAGAGAAACTAGAGTTAGTCTCAGGTGTGTCTGCAATCGTGGGGGAGTTTGTCCATCTGCTTGCATTGGACTGCTGTGATATTTTGATAACCTTAGATAAAAATACAGCAGTACACGATACTACTTTATTGCATTTCTCCGTGGAAACAGTATTTCAGTGTGGATATGGATCTTTTTTTTTCCCTCCTTTCTCCTACTGGTCATAGTTTTATGTTATGTTTGTGTTGATGATTACATAACAGACCTGCCAACTGGTATGGCTCTTACGTATCCAATACACTGATATTCACGCGAAACCAAAAGCCACGCCAAAGCTTTCACTTTGGGAAAACTAACGGTAGTAAGCAGAGCTACTGCAAATGGCTCTAATTTCTGATCTGCCCAGATGTTGACATACTCCTGTCATAAAGATTAAAGATTAATTCTGTCAATGCATGACGCTTTGTCCTCCTCGCTCATAACGTAAGAGCACTTTCTCCTCCCTCTGCCTTTCCCACAAATGACTGTGAAGACAATTACAAAACGAGCAATCCAAGAGTTCTGATGTCTGCCACCTACCAATTTAGTGGAGTCTTCCTTGACCTAATATCATCTGTGATGCAAATTTGGTGGGAATCCGTGAAGTAGTTTTAACATAATCCTTCAAAGCCTATATAAAGTGAAATCTTGATTCCGGATCACCTCCAAACTTTAGTGGAGTCTTCCATGGCATAATATTCGTGCAGTACTTTTGATGCAATCCTGCTAACAGACAGACAAATAAATAAACAGCGATGATTTTATGTTTTTGGCGGACGTATTGGGACCTTTCACAAATAAACTGCAAGCCATGTTTCTCTTGCTAATATTCTGTGCTGGTGTTGTCTGTGAATAATACTTGGAGCAATTGATGCACGAAAAAGTTGATCCATCTTTCACTTTGGACCTACAACAGTTACGAAATGCCCCTAACATGAATTAAGTATGAAAAAAATGAATGATTTATGTAGCATTTGACTGTGAATTAATATAAACTGGTGGTGCATTTAGAATAAGCACATTTCTTTTCCATAGTACAAACTTTCTGTATTATCCCCTCTTCAGTTTGGAAATTTTGTGAATTGTTGTCGTGTACTTCTTACTATTAGCATTAGTTCTTTCATTATTGGAGTTTTTTCTTTTTAATGCTTTGTTTCCTGTCAAAGCATTATATAAATAATTATTAATAACGAACGCATGATTTAAAAAAATTGTATATAAATTACACTTCAGTGCAATTTATAAGTTGCAGGACCTCTAAAACTAGGGAAATAAACAAACAAACAAAAAAACCTCTGCACCTTATTTTCTGGCAAATAATGTTTGCCTCATTGCCAAGAAGAAAGGGGATATTGTAATAACCATGTCTGTTGGTTTGTCTTTCTGCTGCGATACTTCCAAAACCCTAAGAGCGATTTCTATTTCATTTTGTGGATAAAGTCAGTCACCAGTCCTCTCGCAACACAGGTTGTGTCAAGGTCATAGGGCTGAAGTAAATTAACCAAATGTACAAAATGTTGGGAAAGAGCAAAGGGAGGGTATTGGGATTAGGGCATATGTGGATTTATTTATAAATCTGTGCATTACCACAGAGGATGTGCAGAAATGTGCCTATTGCCTAGCTTTTCTAAAGAAAACTGTTTCACTAATGCATGTCTTTCTTTAGTCTACTTTATGTCATGTTGTAGAGATTTATTTTTTTCATTTTATTATTTATTTTCACTGAGATTTTAAAGGGAATAATTATACACATTAACATAAAGAAGCTTGAATTCTTTTGTCATTAAAAATGTAAATGTGTAAAAGGTTAAAGGGTCGCAAACATCTTCACAGCACTGTATGTGTTCTTGATGCAAATTGTAAAATTTACATTATAGGTTGCAGACTCGGCTTTGACACGAGTATGAATGGTCAGTAAATATGCAAAGTACGTCACTGCAGTTAGAGCAAAGCTGCTATTTGGCCCATGAAACATGATCTCCAATTTTATTGCAACTTGGACTGCCTGACTTATAATAAATTACTGTACTTCCCCCCCTCCGGGTATAAGTCACAGTTTTTTGTTTTGTTTGTTTTTTTTACTCGTTCATGGGGCCCTGCAATTTATACTCTGGTGCGACTTGTATACTGAAAACCCACACATCCGTGATTAATAATTATTATGACCATTTATATCGGACTTTCCCGGGAATCAAAACACCAAACAATATATACTGAAATAAACAAATTTTAATAAAAAGTACAATGGAGAAAAATCCCAAGTTAAAGAGCTGATAATACAGAAAAAAGGTGCAACTTATACTTTAGTCTGACTTACATATGGGTTTTTCCTCTTCAAGTGGCATTTCTTAACAGGTGCGATTTATATTTTGGAGCAATTTATTAGGGTTGAAACGATTAGTCGAGTAACTCGAATAATTCGATTACAAAAAAATGTTCGAGACAAATTCTGTGCCTCAATGCTTCATTTAACGTTGTAGTACATATGCCAGGCCTGTGTGTGGTACTGCAATGTCCCCAGAAAAACAAACAAGAAGACTAGAGCGTGCATGAGCCGTGTAAGCGCTAATCAAATTAGCACAAAAGCTACTGCTTTCCAACGCGACACAGAGTAAAATAAAGCCTTTTAGGAGAAAAACGGTCCAGGTTGGTCATCTGAAATAGTTTACTGCGCATTTAAAGTGAAGGAGTGTGTTTGTTTGTTTATAAAACAGAACACCGTTTCGTCCGCTGCCTGCTCTCCGCTCTACGTGGGGAGTGGCTATTCCCTCTCTCTGCCCGGTGTGAGCGGCTCAGCACTGCCCTCATACAGCGCCATCCCTGGCCACACTGACATACAGTCTCTGGAAGAAGTACACTCTTCCTTCTGTGTTTTGCTCAGACTCGCACTGAGCATTTTACTTTTTAAATTTTCGCTTTTTTGGGCAACACACAATGCTTCACAAACACGGTAACTCAAATAAAATAATGACAATAATAATAATTTTAAAAAACCTGACTACGAGGCTTGTATGTTCAACCTCCAGCTGAAATGCATTGACTGAATTTTCACTTTTTTGGGCAACACACAGCGTTTCACAAACATGGTAACTCAAATAAAATAATAATAATTTAAAAAAAACCTGACTGCAAGGCTTGTATGTTCAACCTCCAGCTGAAATGCATTGACTGAATCACAGAGAAAGGGATTAAAAAAAAGTCACGCAGGGACCCAGTTCACCAACCTTAAAAAAACAAAACCACTTAAAATGGTTAAATTTTACAAGTTAGACCAAACAAAAAACAAAGCCACGTTCCATCGCCATTTCAGTAAAATGTCAAGGCTTTGGCTGAGCTCCTGACACCAGGAAAGATCCAAACCTTGTAAAGATGTGAAAAAATAAACGATTACCCAGGAATAGCAGGAGGTGGTAATGGTAGAGGGGGAAAAAAAAATATATATATATATAATTTTTTTTTTTTTCTCAAATATGCTTACATCCGCTTCAGAGATTGTGCATTGTGTAATTTGGGAGAGATTTCATATAGGAAGTGGGTGTCTACCATGACAAAAACCCCCACCCCATGCAAAAAAGAAAACTGCAATATACAAGTTTTACTGTATACTGTAATTTTAACATCTTTCGAAATATTAGAATGCAATTGTTTTGACTTCATGATTAGTTTTGATGAACCCTGCATTGAACACAACATTCAAGTTTATGATATATAATGCTCCTGACTTGGTAGTACTTGTTTTAGAGAAGTCACAAAAGCTACATAAGTACTGATATTACTACAGTGATCACGCAATTACACATGTAATTTCAAGTCACAGCATGGCAAGTTGTAGTAAATCAAGTGTCATGGCCAAGCCAAAAACAAGATGTCAGGCTAAAGAATTTGATAAAACCTTTGCCAATGGTTTGTTTTTAAACTTTTTGAAGAGCATGGCCTCCTCCTAAGTTCTGTTATTCACAGTGTGACTGAAATAAAACCTTTGACAATGGTTTATGGTTTTAAAGTTTTTGAAGAGCATGGCCTCCTCCTAAGTTCTGTTATTCACACAGTGTTACTGAAATAAAACTTTTGTGAAAGAATTGTGTTTATAAAGTTTTTGAAGAGCATGGACAAACTTTACACATAGCGGAATAGCCAGATAATTGAAAATAGACCATACTTTGTTACATTCAAGGGGTGGGGGGTTATTTTCAAGATATAGGATTATTTTTGATGCCAAAATGCTGGTATTAATATTGTGAATCATTTCCCATGTGGATGTATTGAAATTCTGACTTGTGATTTTACCACCTCCTGCTACCAGGAAAACAGGGGATACACTAAATTTGACAATCTCCATGATGATGCAGCGACATTATGCCATTGCTTAGGGAGAGCCCTGGACTGTTGATATTGTTAAAAACGCGAAAGTACTTTTTATCCACTTACTTGATTAATCGCCAGAATAATCAGTAGAATACTCGATTACTAAAATAATCGATAGCTGCAGCCCTACAATTTATACTCCAGAAAATACAGCACACCCCTGGGGTAGTGCATATGTGTCAGTCCATCCATGTGTGAATAAAATAACTCAAAAGGTGTTGATCTACTTTCATCCAAATGTAGGAGAATGACTGAGGGTCAGCCAAGAACAAAGTTATTTGATTTTGAGAAAAATTGGTTAAAAGTAAGTCACAGCAGGGTTGAATTTTCTGTCCGATGCTTACAGGGAAGATATTTGGATTGGCTGGCTGTTTTGAGAAAATGGTTAACTATTGCACAAATATGAAATCATATATCACATTTCTCTTTTACACATGACCTTAGACCTTGAATGACATTAAAAGGTCAAACTCAAGATTATAATTCTTTAATTTGAAGTCCGTAAAGCCAATGTAGATTAAACATGATGGAGCAGTTGTTAGTCAAGGATAATGTATTTCAGGACCACACAATACCATATTTTATGATATCATTAAATCTCAAAGAATTTATTTGCATGACTGGAAAATATGTAAGGTGTAGGTGTTACAGTCAATATTGATTTGTTTGTGGATTTTTTGCTGTTCTTTGTATACATCACCAGGCACTTCTGTGTATATATCGCGAGCCCAGCTAATGAATTGCCATGTAAGTGCAGGGACGAGACATAAGGTGCTGCTCAGAAGGCTACTGGCTGCCTTCTTTGACAGGTTTGCTTGTTTTGTTCATATGTTGGGGTCTTTTTCAAATAGTGTTCAAGTTTCATACCATATTAGTAAAGTGTTATTTTTACTGTGTAAATTAAAGTCCATTCTTATATTGGCATAACGGATAGCATCTTCTTCTGCTGAATTTTGATGTGTCAGGAATACTTTGGCCAACAGCTGTGGAACAGGCATTCGCTCATCTACTAATGACCCAAGCCGCAAACCTTTGGACAACAGAGTGCTTCACGCAGTCAAATGTGAGTGGCAGTTTTTCTTTGAGTGTGCATGCAAATTTGAAAACCGACAAACATATTTGCTTGTGAAATAGAAACTACATAAATTAATGTTTTCCATATTGACATTTAATGTGCATATGCATGGGTTTAGAGACACTTTTAATGCTGGTGCATCATCAGGGATATAGGTGGTGATTATGAGCTAAAAGCACTAATCTAGGATCCATCACTAGATGGCAGCATTCTTCTTAAACCTTAACATCAACTGTAGACACAACCAATGAAAATAGCCGATATTACACATGTGTAATGGTTGTTGCACAGCTGGAGACCCCTGAGCAGAAAACGACACCAGTGGGAATTTCAAACAGCTTTTATTTAATGCTAAGCAAGCAAGTAATGTTACGTAGGCACGGGTGTAGATTCAGTATACTATCGGTTCAAAAGTGCTTGTGAGTGCAGCAGCAGCAAAATGAGAATCCAGTTTTGTAAGCAGAAGCTTGTTAAACAGGAGTCGAACATACCATGCAGGAAGTCCAAAAGATGGCAGGATAAACTCGAAAGAAACAGGAAGGCAATGGTAGACGGCAACTTGAAATCGAAACACTGGAAATTAACATGAGAAAGCAGGTATACACATGAGACAGTCTGGCACTGGAGTGAAGGATTTGTGTTCATTAATTAGTCTCATCATCTCATCTTTAACCGCCTATCTGGGACCGGGTAGCGGGTGGTTAATTAGTCCATAACTCAAATAGCCAGATCGTGTCCATGCACATGAATCCAGAATCCCAGTGCCCAGGAAGTGCAGTTGACGACATGCACAAGGAACAAAACTGTCAATATCCAGACACCACTAGAAGACAAACTCCTTGGCTGGACAGATACAACCGCACACTTAATGTGTGCTGTGGTCTGCTTTTCTTTTGAAATATTTCTGTGCTGCACTGATACGTGGTGCATTGAAAAAGTATCCAACCTTTGGTCGTGAAAAATGCAATTACTCAGCTGGGGGTCTGAAATCCTAATTCCCTTTGAAGTAGTCTTCTTTGGACACACTTCTTCCATCGATTCTGCCATTGTTGGAAGGATTTCTGGAAGGCCTTTTGTGGAATAGTGTCCAGCTGGGCCACTGCATTCCGCATGATGTCTTCCCGTGACTCAAATCGAGTCCCTTTTAGTGTCATTTTGCACTTGGAACAGGCAAAAAAAAAAAAAAACAGAGGGAGCCATGTCAATATATGAGGTAACCTGACAAATCACAGAAGTGTTTTGTTTGGCCAGGAAAGCCTGAATCAGCTGAGCAGCCAATTTTTTGCCTCCCACACATCCGGTCGTTTGCGACACATAGCATTATGTAGACAATGCAGGTCCTCCCAATAATACACCTTGTTAATATTTTGGCTTTCTGGCATGTACCCATGATGCATCACCCCACGAGAGTTGTTTTCGGGATATACCTGTAAACCCATGTCTCATTATTCATGATGATGGTGTTCAGGAAGTCAGCATTACTGTTTACGCATTGTAACATGTTCTGCGAGACTTCTAGATGCAGGTGCTTCTGCATATGAGAATCAGACAGTTATTCACTATACGTGCTGACTGCTCGAGACTGATGTGCTCTGCAGGCAGGAAAAAAATTCACGCATGTTCAAGAAGGTTCCCTACACCTCCCCACCAAAAGACAACTTGTAGGCTTCATTTGTTTCTGTCGGATAAATAAGATCAGCTATTTTTTTGAATGTACCTCGTATTAAACTGCATTACAATTATCATAATTGTAATGTATGAGAGCATCATATTATCATGTATTGAGTGGCTGTCTCAAGACTGTTTATATCAGACATTCCTACATTGTCATTGCACATTTGATTCTTGAAGGACTGTATTAGAGAAAAGGTTATTCACAGACAGTTAACAGTTAGGTTACTTATTGGGCTGATTGTTAGCATTTGGTGTTGGGTGTGTGGCTGTTCTTCACATAAGGCAGATCCCCCATTGCAGATTTTTGGTACCTGATTGTTCACTTCTGTGGCTCAATAACACTCTGATACTAAACTGGGCATGCTATAGTGCAGGGATTAGCAAACCTGTTCCTGGAGCGCACCTGCCCTGCATGTTTTCCACATCTACCTGCTCAAGTCACACCTGATTTTTTTTTTTTTTTTTTTAAAGTGGTGTTGCTCTTGACTGGCTGAGCTCTTGACTGGCACTGCAGAATGTGTTAACCAATTGGTCAAATTTTGAACACATTCAAAAAATTTGTGATGTTGTGACAGATAGTGATCCACAAAAGTGAATAATCAATTGGATGTATTGTGCAGATGAGGTAATATGTGTCTTTTACTTTCATTTTACGGGCGCTTTGGTTTTTATTTTGTTTCTGCGTCTTGAAATTGTTTCTTCTGAATGTAGATTTGGATGCGCAGTCATTTTGATGCCAGGTTACAGTTAAAGGCTAAAACTAAAATACAATGCAGATCATTTTTTTCTATTTTGGACCATAGCAATTTCATTGTTTGGAGATGGGCAGTGGAGCAGAGCATAGCTCTGTCTTTTGCATATGTGAGTGTGTGCGTGTCCGTGTTCATAGATGCACTGTTCGTTGGCCACTTTAAATCTCCTAGTACATCCATAATCCAATGAAATGTATGCTGCACTCAGCAGAAGACAGTTTTCAGATGTTAACTGATAAATTTTAGCTTTGTGGTAAAGTCTATAACAAGTGACATCAGCTCATAGACTGTGCACACTACTGTTATGGGCATGTCCAGTAGTGCACGTCATGGTGTTTCATTCAGTAATCTGGTGTGTAATTATGTATAACACTATGACACATAAATTTAGACTATTGTGGACAGTCGGGCTTAATTACCTCATATTTGGAATCTGGACATCAATTAGGGCTGAAAAATTGGCAGTGAGAGCTTGCCTGTAGTCTTCCGTTTGTTTCTTGGAGAAGAAACACAAATCTGAATTTTATAACCTAGATTTTGGTAAACTTCAATTATTATTGAAACAGTCATAATTCATTGTCCGGCACGATCAACATGAGCTTTCTCTTTCTTCCACATCAGTTTTATTGCCAGAACTTTGCCACCAGCTTTAAAGAGAGTGAGATGAATGCCATCGCAGCCGGACATGTGTACCAATGCACGCCGCTGGTCCGTAAGAGCTGGATCCCCCAAGCTGAAGCTGCTCATGGCTGAGAATGACACCTACTCTGCTTTTCTTCCTGATGGTGTCAAGACAGAGGATGAAACCCTGGGGGCGGATCCAGGATTTGACCCTGTCTCTTTAGAGGCCACTGGCAGTGCTGGCATGGAGTCTGGAGGCTCTTCAGGTGAATCGTTATCGGGTGTGGGCGGGGATGGTGGACCTTTGTTTTGATCATAACTGAAGAAGGGTGAAAATCTGTGACGTATACACAAGTATTCTCTCTTTGAACCCTGCTGATATCTCACATCTGACCACATGCACCTCACAGTGGTTTCTGCCCTGTTGTAACCGGAACATAAAAGTGGTCATTATGTGCTTTTCAGACTGTAAATGGATTTAAAGGAGAAAGGAAGGACAAAGTGAAAAGGTTTTTGTTTTGTTTCCCAAACTGCCCTCTGACTCCCCTTGTGTTTTTGAAGGTGTGTGAGCTCATTCAATTTCACATATTTAAAATACATTCCCTGAAGAACAGGTGGTGGTGCCAGAGAGGGTCTGAGGAAGAAGGGAAGGCTGGACTGACAGATTGGTTGTTTGGAGTCATGAATAATGTGAGCATCGGCGGAACTCTTCTTTCAGTTTGTGTTTCCAACTTGGGGTGGGATGGGTACGACGGCGTTTTAGGGCTACATAGAATTTTTTTATTTTTTTTATTTTAGACTTCGAGAATAAAGTCAGAATATTACGAGAATAAAGTTGGAATATAATATTTTGACTTTTTCCTCGTAATGTCGAAGATTCAAGCTTCTCTACCATTTTTCTCGTAATATTATGACTTTAGTCTCGTAATATTACGACTTTATTCTCGAAGTCCAAAAAAAAAAAAAGAAATTCAATGTGGCCCTAAAACTCCGTCGTAGATGGGTGAGGGGGGCGTCTGGATTTGAATTTGATGCATTTATAAAATAAGTTAACCTGTCCTCTGGCATCTTCCACCATCACTCTGCAAATATTCTTCTCCACTCCACGTGATTTTTTTTTTTTTTTTTTTTTTTTTTTAATAATTTTCGAGGCTGTTTTTCTGTCTTCCGGAGAATGATCCAGAGAACATGGGAAAGCATTTTATTTCGGTGATTGTAAAGAAAAAAACAATATTTAAAGGCAACAGGTCATAAAAGATGGTTGTATTTTTAGAAGACAGATTATATTTATAAAAGTGCACATGCCTACAGTGGGTGTCTGTGTAAAGCGGAGTGTCTTGTCAACCATGGAAAAGTGCTATTTTTCCAGAAATGTGTGGTATATTTAAAAAAATACCCTCTTATCATAGAACCCTTAGTTGTCTATTTTTTTGTAAAGTGCAGAGTAGTGGCAAGAGCAGCTGATGTTAAAGCATTTCTTCTTCTGTTCACAAGTCCAAAAGGAATAATAAGACTGATTTAGCCGGCTCGACTGTTGTAGCATTTTTATTAGGTTGAGAAAGTGCGACTTCACTCGTGAAAACGTTTGTGTACAATTTTGATGGTTGTTTGTAGAAATTTAAAGCTTCCATTGATCTGACTGCTCCACTGACCTCTTTTTGGTGTGTGTGTGTCTGTGTGTTTTTTTTTTTTTTTTTTTTTTTTTTTATTGATAAAAAAAAGGAATTGCTGTCATCTTGCTTAAATGCAAGTCACAGGAGATATTTATGGACGTTAGCATGTGCCTTTTAACTGAAATAATCAGAGGTCTGGTAGATTTACTGAAGTCAAGGAGGAGGCAGTGTTGCTTTAAGTAGACTGTTGCGTTGTACTGATATATGCGTGAAACACGATCCTTTGGAAAGAGTGTGTGTCTCGGTATGCGATATATTCATGTAATGTTGCCATGTTGTGTTGCTACTTATTAACATGGATTTCGGAATAATTATTACACCCTCTACAAGAGCTATTGGGAGGGTTTTAGCACCTTATGTCCAATGGTGTATGCATCTTTTTCGAGAACTGTTGTGTACTAAATGAACCCTGTTTTATATATTTTTTGTTTTTTTTTCCTGGAGAGGCATGTGTGTTTCTTATTTCTATGTGGCACAAATCACAAATGTACAGAATCAGTGCATTGACTTTTATCTGAAATGCTCTTTTCTGTTGCTGGCTGTATCTGATTAGAAAATGTCCACTTTAACTTTTTTTAATGTGCAGGTTTGTGTTAACCTAAAGCTTTGTGAGTACATGTGGACCTGTTGATGAGGCGGTAGTGCAGGCGATTGACTAGTACTGCTGCAAATGGATGAAAGTGAAACTGGATTTGACTTTGGAATGTATTAATATTGTTTTCATGGAAAGATTGACTGCTTTTTCCTTGTGGAAATTGATTTCAAAAAAGGTTCTCTGTTGCTAAAAACCATAAAATTTGGGTAGGAAAATGTACTTTATATTGTAGGCAGTTGAGTCATTCATGCCTTTCCAGTTATACTACAGCCAAAAAGGATATTAGGTAGTTCATCCTACTTCCATTGTTGACTGAGATGATAAAGATGTGTGTTCTTGGAAGACATTTGGAACACAAATACCTTGAGTAGTTGCTAAAAGCAAGGAAAGCAAAGGCCTCAGTAGTGTTTGCATTTGCCTCTGCTGAAAAAAAAAAATAGAATTTATTACTTTATTGACTGAAAAAAAAAGTATTTAGACTGTCATGATAATCATTTAATTGTTTCATCCAGCAAAAATGCCAAATACTATCTGGTTTCAGCTACTGAAATGCTAATTCTGGCTTTTCTCTGGTTTATATCACTGTGAATTTGTAGTTTTTGAGTTTTGCACTGTTGGCTGGTGGGGATGGGGACAAGTATTTTAGGGTTTTTCATTTTCTTATATTTTATAGATTAGATGAAAAACTTAGATATAACAATGTATCTATGTTTAAATTAATTTCAGAATGGACATTAGACTCAATTATGAAACCTCAAAATACCTCTTCCAGTTATCTCTGCAGTACCCTTGAAGACGTCTTTACTTTCCTTCATGCAGTTGGCATCTTCTTTTATTTTTGACAATTTTATTCATGTATTGTGGATAAAGGGGCAAAGTATTGCTAAAAAATGTGTTTTGGTGGCTAAGTCATAATTCTATTATGCATGTTTAATTGATTAGCAGTAGAAGTGGTTTCAGGAGCAAAAAATATCAAATTGATGCTAAAGGTACCCTCACGGACGGTCTGAGAGGAGCTGCTGTGTTGTGTTTCAGACGGACCACTCTTGTGGAGTGGACACAACAACAATGGTAAAATGGACACAATGAACAGTTTTGGTGCTGCAGTTACAAATTTATTCGGGTGACCCCTGTCTGATTTCATTGGATTTTGCGTTTCTTTTTAAAAATGGAATTCCAAAAGTATGACAATTCTTTAATTTTGCTCCTGCTAAATATATTTTAGCCATGATAATCCCTTAAATACTATGCTCGAGCATCAGCTGATGATACACCGAGAACATCAAACTTGAAATATTGAAAAATTGAAAGCCCTTGTCATGGTATGATTTCAGATATGACCTCAGTGCAGAGAACAGATAGGAAAGAACGTTCAATGTTCTTTAATCAGGAAGAGTTTAAGGGCATATACAGGTGATCATTCAAACAGCAGAAGTGTTCATGTGGGAACAGGGTTAACCATAGAATAGACAGATAAAACACGGGTATCATTCATATCAGGTAACAGTCCAGTAATCGGCACACAACGGCTTGGTAGACACAAGAAGCCAGCATTGGTCAGCAACAGGAAATCAGACAGACAGTATAAATGACTATGACATACAATAACAGATGTTACAGCAAAGGGAAAACACAAAACCACAATTTAAAAAATGCGAGGTGGGAGGAGAAACAGGAAGAATGCAACTGAAAAGAGACAAAGGAAGACCACGTGAAAGTTAAACAGGAAGAGACGTTGAACTGACACACTAAAAAAATAAATAGACCCACACTTAATAAATAAACAGACGTAACATTTAACATTCATTCATTCATTTTCTGCCATTTATTTGGGTCTGGGTTGCCATAGCAGTACACCAAAAGGCTCAGCCAACACTTCCATATCGTCAGCCAAGTCCTCTAACTCTTCATCCTCTCCGGATGCCTGAAGCATCTCAGGTGGTTCCTTTCAATGTTAAGAAGCAGTGGCTCTACTTCGAGTCCCTCCCAGAGAGACAAGCTTCTCGCCCTGTTTAGGAGCGTCAGCTCAGATACCTGATGGAGGAATCACGTTTCTGCCATTTGTATCTACAACCTTGTTCTTTTGGTCATTATTACCCACAGTTCCTGACCACAGGTGCAGAAACTGAGAGTCTTTCCTTCTGGCTCAACTCTTTCTTCACCATGACAGTCCAGTACAGTATCTGTGGAACATCAGATGCAGCCCCAATCTGTCTTATCAGTCTCACACTCCAACTTGTGACCAAGACCCTGACATACTTGAACTCCTCCGCTTGGACTAATAACTCTGCCCCTGACTCAGAGGGGACAATCCACCCTTTTCTGTTGGAGGGCCATGGTCTCAGATTTGGAGGTGCTAATCATCATCCCAGTTGCTTTACACAAAGCCTCAAACTTGCCCAGTGTACAGCAGAGGTCACAGTCTGATGAAGCTAAAAAAAAAATTACATTATCCACAAAAAGCAGAAGTGTAATTCTGAGGTCACCAAACTGGACACCCTCTTGTCCCTAACTGCACCTTGAAATCCTGTCCATGAACAACAGGATTGGTGAGAAGTGGCAGCCTTAACAGAGTCCGGCACTCATTGGGAGCAGGTCAGAGTTAATGCCAAGAATGCAGACACAGTTCATACTTTGGTCGTATAGAAATGAGATTGCATGTTTCAGTGGTTCCAGTACCCCAAACTCGCAGCACCCCCACGGGGTAGCTCAAGGGACCTGATCATACATAATTTCCAAGTTGACAAAACACATGTAGACTGGTTAGCCATACTCCTTATAAACAAAGAAGACAGAGATAAACTAACACTTAGAAATAAACTGGGAGGCACTAAGAAAAATAAGCAAAGCAGTACATTTTGAGAAATAATGAAACCAAAACCCCAAAACCAAGACTATCAAACCAAACCAAAACTGAAGACTCTCCTCCCCCCATCTATGCCTCGATATCTTGTCAGTGAATAGCACAAACAGGAATGGTGACAAAGTGCAGCACTGGCAGAGGCCAACCCCCACCGGAAACGAGTCCGACTTACTGACGAGGACCCAACCACAGCTCTCGTTTTGTGAGTATAGAGACCGGATGGTCTTGAGAAGGGACACCCTAACTCCATACTCCTGCAGCACCTCCCACAGTATCCCCGGGGTACCTGATCATACGCCTTCTCCAAGTCTACAGAACACATGTAGACTAGATGGGCATACTCCCAGGCACCCTCCAGGATCCTTGTGAGAGTGAAGAGCTGGTTGGTCATTCCACAGCCAGGACAGAACCCACATTGTTCTTCAATCTGAGGTTCAACTATCGGCTGGACCCTTCTTTTTGGCACCCTGGAGTAGACTTTACCAGGGAGACTGAGTAGTGTGATGCCCCTGTAACTGGCAGACACTCTCTGGTCCCCCTTTTTTTTTCTTTTTTTAATATGGGGACCACCAACCTATTTTGCCACTCCCTAGGCACTGTCCCAGACCTCAATGCAATGTTGAAGAGACATATCATCCAAGACAGTCACTCCACAACCTCATCAACCCCCAGGGCTTTGCCACTGCGAAGTTGTTTGACTACCTCAATGACTTCCACTAGGGAACCACCCTGGCTCAACACCTGCAGAGGGAAACGCTGGGGTGGCGTACGCCGTCCTATGGGTGGCAGTGAAAATAGAGGGTCTCGATGGACCAGACCCAGGTGGCAGAGGCTAGCTCTGGGAGCGTGGAACATCACCTCACTGTTGGGGAAGGAGCTGGAGGTGCGCGCTACCAGTTAGATCTGGTGGGCCTCGCCTCCATGCACAGCTTTGGCTCCGGAACCACTCTCCTTGATAGGGGATTGGACCACAGCAATATATTCCTGCAAATGCTGAGATGTCAGCATACTTAATTTAATATGAATATCCGTCTCATGTTCAAGGCCATCCCTATCAGAAGCAAGAACAATGAAAAGGCATCAGAGAAGCGGTGCATACCCTGTGCACGCAGAGTAAATGTGTTTTTTCAGTATAGTGACATAGTTTCATGACGTTTTAGTGAAATCATCATGAGGTCACTGATGCCATGGAATGGTAACTGATTTGTTAGCTATTCAGTGTTTTGTTATTACCATAATACAATGTGGTGTGGTACTACAGAGCAGGTATGCAAAATTGTTGTTTTAGAGTTCCAGTCTGTGTTTTTCTCCACATGAAATTTCAAATTCTGTAATGCTAGTATTATTAAGTCTTTCAGAAATATGGCTATCCTGAGATCGCCAAAGGTTGGGGGACTTTCAGTAATGTAAATTTGAGCTGTCAGCTTGTTGACAATTTGGCAGCTGTTTTTGCTCAAATACTCATGGAAAGAACAAATAACTGAGTGAAGAGGATGGTGCCCAGCCTGAACTCTTCCAATGATTTAGTGTGTATGAAATGTTGTATTATAATGTCTCTCGGACACTGCTTGATTACAAATAATGCAGATGACTTATACAAGTTTCACATTGTCTCCCTAGTCCTATCAGTTGCAGAGATATCCTAGAACATGCAGTTTTCTGGATTATATTTTTAAAGACCTGAACCTTGACATTTCACTGATCTGCTACAATAGTTACTTCTCTGGAGGGCTTCCCCCAAGCAATATTACTACTGTGTTTGAGTTATTTTGTTCACAGACAGACATTAAGTGATTACAATACCTTGTGCTACCGTTGGTGTGGAGGGCAACAGTTACAGTTACGGTGTGATTCAGAGATCAGGAGTCTTAACAATACCAGTGTTCAGAGCCAAAACCACCACGTCACATCTGGATGGATCATTCTTGCACAGTCCTTCATCTCCAACATTTCTATAAGGGTTGTTTCTTTCTACCATGACAGTGTTGACAGTAAATTGATTTTTTTTATTTCCTTTTAAGGTATGTGTAAACATGTAGAGCTACATATTTCAGCAGATGACGTGAGGCGTGGTATCGGGAACCTTTTTGTCACTAAACCGTATATATACACACACACACACATATATACATGTATAGATAAATACTGTATATTATAGAGGTCCAGTTGTTTGTTGTGCACATGCGGCATGTTTTTACCCACAAACAGAGCTGCTTCACACCATGGCGGTAAATGCGCTGCCCATGATTTTGCCCTTGCTCCTACCTATAGCTCTGCTGTTCCTCTGTAACCCCGTAGCACCAGCGGACCTTCTGTACTGTTCCTTCTCTTCCTGTGTCCCCAAGTGCCAATGACTTTGTGAACACCCTGTAACTGTGATTCAACATTATCAAAGGTAATTGCACATTAACAACTGTAAAATAAATACGTAGAGAAAATGTTGACTTGGATGAAATAATGAAGATCTTAATAAAGGATTTGTAACAATTTCTGTGTTCATGGAATATAAATCAGATTTGTGTGTGTGTATGTGTGTCCGCTTTTGACCGGCCTGTTGCCTAACAACAGTGGCCGTGGCAACACCCCCACCCACAATTATTATGTACACAATCCTCCCTGACACACAACCCTGTCTCAGCCACTCAATGGGAAATGACTAAATGTGGACAATCAAAATCAAAGCTATAGTCAACAAGTTTTCAGGTCATCTGTCCACACTGAAAAATGTGAAACGTGGATAAATTTTAATAAAAGCTGTAATTTTGTACAATCTAAACTTAGTTTTATTCAAGTATATTTATAAAATGGTTGAAACCTTAAATTGTAATTGTAAATTTAAAATTGTAAATATACTTTGAGGGAAACTTTTGCAGCAAAATTGCAGCAATTTTTTTTGCTTATCCACGTTACACTATTCAGTGAAGATCAAAACTCAGCAGGATTAAAGGTCAACAGTCAAGATCAAAGCCTTCCACACATTCCCACACTAGAATAAATTAACAAATGTGTCACCCCACCTCATATCTTAAAAAGAACTCTGATTTAGCAATCTGGCCCATATTTTTAGAGGTTGTTGAGTTTAACTTTTCAGTAGGGACAAAAGTGAGTAAAATCAATCTGTTACTGAGTTAGAATACTAACTGACGGCTAAGCAGATAACGTATGCAATGCCACACTGTGGAGCAAACTAATAAACCTTGAAGTAAATTATTCTTGACAAGGTGAAAATCATTAGAAGTGTCATGGAGAGGAGCCCTACAAACTGTTTGCTGCAGTACATGCAAAGAACCATTTCAAACAGTTTTACTTAAGGTGCCCTGACACTTGCGTGACTTTGATGCATGCACTGTGTCGTGCAGGAGTGTAAACTCGTCTTTAACGGGTGTAGACTGAACGTGAGAGGGGTGCCGGTGCATGCAACTGCGCAAAGAGAATTTTGAAATGTTCAAAAAAATCTTTCGCACATAAATATTGTGCAACGTGGTGCGATCTGCTCGCCAACACTGTGCAGCTCGTCACGTTGAGTAAAGAAGACGTGAACAAAGGGAGAGATTGCGTCAGCGCAGTGCATCAGAGTGCAACTCATCTGAACGATTATAACAAGATGTTAAATCTGTCACAAACATACTTTTACAGCTGCACACAAGAAGGAAAGAACATGCAACTGTTTTACCAAGCCATGACAATGTAAACATGACAAACCCTTTTAGACAGCTCCAAATGCTTTCTCCAGCTCATTCAGAGTGCGAACAGCTCCGGCTGGAGCAGTCCTCTGTGATTCAGGAAGCAATTAGAGCAGTTTTCACCAGCCAACTTGCAGAGAAAATGATTAATCAGCTACAAAATAATTATTTTATATACGCAGCGCAGAGCGCGTGGCAGCCTCTGGAACAAAGCGCTGCATCCAGGTGGGAACACAGCGCGTGGGATCATCATGACGTGCGTGGATCAAAGTTGTGCAAGTATCAAGGCATCTTTATTCTTCTGTTTTGGTTATGTCATCCTCCACTAAGTCCAGGTAAGTCGACTGTTGACAAGGGGCTCGTTCCTCTGCGTCATTGTGAAACAACAGGAATGACACCCTCTGCCATAAGTGAATTCATCCTCTTGTATGAATTCTGGGCAGTGAAGGGAAAAAAAGCCACGACCCATGGCAGCCAGCCTAGTGTGAGACAAAAGGTCAGTGAGGGTGCACTCGCATGAGGCCCTTGGACCATGCCCCAGCATATTTAAACCCCACTCCCACTCTGCGCTCACTTTGCATTACGTGTTCCAGGCCTCAGCACATTTATGTGAACAAAACATGATTTTTGTTTTGAGAAAAAGCACTCGCACACCACAATAATGGATTATATAGTATCGCTGAAAGCTTCCTGATTTAGCCCTACTCTCATGAGATTAATTAGTTTTGTATGGGGAGGAAAGGTAATGTAATATTTATAGTGACCAAACAGCCGTGTGTGTGTGTATGTGTATATATATATATATATATATATATATATATATATATATATATATATATACTCAACAAAAATATAAACGCAACACTTTTGGTTTTGCTCCCATTTTGTATGAGACGAACTCAAAGATCTAAAACTTTTTCCACATACACAATATCACCATTTCCCTCAAATATTGTTCACAAACCAGTTGAAATCTGTGATAGTGAGCACTTCTCCTTTGCTGAGATAATCCATCCCACCTCACAGGTGTGCCATATCAAGATGCTGATTAGACACCATGACTAGTGCACAGGTGTGCCTTAGACTGCCCACAATAAAAGGCCACTCAAAGGTGCAGTTTTGTTTTATTGGGGGGGATACCAGTCAGTATCTGGTGTGACCACCATTTGCCTCATGCAGTGCAACACATCTCCTTCGCATCATCCGTGAAGAGAACACCTCTCCAACGTGCCAAACGCCAGCGAATGTGAGCATTTGCCCACTCAAGTCGGTTACGACGACGAACTGGAGTCAGGTCGAGACCCCGATGAGGACGACGAGCATGCAGATGAGCTTCCCTGAGACGGTTTCTGACAGTTTGTTCAGAAATTCTTTGGTTATGCAAACTGATTGTTTCAGCAGCTGTCCGAGTGGCTGGTCTCAGACGATCTTGGAGGTGAACATGCTGGATGTGGAGGTCCTGGGCTGGTGTGGTTACACGTGGTCTGCGGTTGTGAGGCTGGTTGGATGTACTGCCAAATTCTCTGAAACGCCTTTGGAGACGGCTTATGGTAGAGAAATGAACATTCAATACACGAGCAACAGCTCTGGTTGACATTCCTGCTGTCAGCATGCCAATTGCACGCTCCCTCAAATCTTGCGACATCTGTGGCATTGTGCTGTGACAAAACTGCACCTTTCAGAGTGGCCTTTTATTGTGGGCAGTCTAAGGCACACCTGTGCACTAATCATGGTGTCTAATCAGCATCTTGATATGGCACACCTGTGAGGTGGGATGGATTATCTCAGCAAAGGAGAAGTGCTCACTATCACAGATTTAGACTGGTTTGTGAACAATATTTGAGAGAAATGGTGATATTGTGTATGTGGAAAAAGATTTAGATCTTTGAGTTCATCTCATACAAAATGGGAGCAAAACCAAAAGTGTTGTGTTTATATTTTTGTTGAGTGTATATATAATATTACAGTGAGGAAAATAAGTATTTGAACACCCTGTGATTTTGCAAGTTCTCCCACTTAGAAATCATGGAGGGGTCTGAAATTTTCATCTTAGGTGCATGTCCACTGTGAGAGACATAATCTAAAAAAAAATCCAGAAATCACAATGTATGATTTTTTAATAATTTATTTGTATGTTACTGCTGCAAATAAGCATTTGAACACCTACCAACCAGCAATTGATGTGATTTCCGGATTTTGTTTTTTTTTTTAGATTATGTCTCTCACAGTGGACATGCACCTAAGATGAAAATTTCAGACCCTTCCATGATTTCTAAGTGGGAGAACTTGCAAAAAGGCAGGGTGTTCAAATACTTATTTTCCGCACTGTGTGTGTGTGTGTGTGTGTGTGTGTGTGTGTGTGTGTGTGTGTGTGTGTGTGTGTGTGTGTGTGTGTGTGTGTGTGTGTGTGTGTGAGATAACAGAAATAGGAGGTGGCAGGGGAGAATGTAGCTAGACAGCATTGGATAGTAGTTTATAGATTGACTTTAAAGGTGAAGAAGTTGGATGGCGGAAGACGTGAAATTCAGGAAGGAGGCGAGACAGACTGGATGGAGATGACGTGATTTTGGATAATTGAAAAAGGCCTTTCAGTAAAGTATAAGGAGAAATAAATTTGGTGCAAAAGAATTGGGATAGAGATGAAGAAAAGAGACCTGGCGTTAGGTGAATAGTGGCAAAAGCTGGGTTTACACTACGAGTTTTGGCCGGATGAATATCAAACCTGTTTGATATTCTGGTTGGCCCTCGTGAGGTTATTGCGCTGTTGAAGCAGCGTTACGAGCGTCTATGAGCCAATTTACCTCAACTTCTTGCACTGTGCATGTGCAAACACCGATGCATAATTGGAGAGAGCAGCTTCTGTTTACGTTTTACTTCCGGAAACACGAGTCCAACGTGTGGTTTTTGAACGTACAATGTGAGTAGTCAGATCGCATCAGAGCATCAGGCTGCATAGTGTGAGAACATAAATTGTGCGCTCTGAACTTTTACACCCTGCGGTTTTGTCGTACAGTTTGAGCTGGAGCCGAGTACAACGATCAAAAATATTGTACAGTGTATGCCCAGCATAAGGAAAAGGCATATAGCAGCTGTACAAGATGTTAAACACTAGGAAAGGAGAAAAGGACTTGTACCGATTGGCCAGACAAAGGGACTGAGCTGGAAAAGATGTGCAGCAGGTTAGGGTGGTAAAAGATGCAGATGGTAATATGCTGACAAGCGTGGAGAGTGTTGAGAAGGTCAAGGAAATATTTTACGGAGCTGATGAATGAAGAAAATGAGAGAGAGAGTAAATCAGGAAGTGGATTAGTAAGGATGAAATGAGGGCAGCTATGAAGAGTAGAAAAGCGTGAAGATGATATTCCAGTGGAGGCATAGAAACGTCCTTGGCGGCAGACGTAATAAAAAAACTAAGAAATCACATGTACATAAGTATTCACAGCCTTTGCCATGAAGCTCAAAATTGAGCTCAGGTGCATCCTGTTTCCACTGATCATCCTTGAGATGTTTCTACAGCTTAACTGGAGTACACCTGGAGTAAATTCAGTTAATTGGACATGATTTGGAAAGACACACACCTGTCTACATATAAGGTCCCACAGCTGACAGTGAATGTCAGAGCACGAACCAAGCATGAAGTCAAAGGAATTGTCTGTAGACCTCCGAGACAGGATTGTCTTGAGGCACAAATCTGGGGAAGGGAACAGAAACATTTATGCTGCTTTGAAGGTCCCAATGAGCACAGTGGCCTCCATCATCTGTAAATGGAAGATGTGTGGATCCACTAGGACTCTTCCTAAAGCTGGCTGCCCATCCAAACTGAGCGATCAGGGGAGAAGGGCCTTAGTGGTGGTCACTGTCAGAGCTCCAGCATTCCTCTGTGGAGAGAGGAGAACCTTCCAGAAGAACAACCATCTCTGCAGCAATCCACCAATCAGGCCTGTATGGTACAGTGGCCAGATGGAAGCCACTCCTTAGTAAGAAGCACATGGCAGCCCACCTGGAGTTTGCCAAAAGGCACCTGAAGGACTCTCAGACCATGACAAACAAAATTCTCTGGTCTGACGAGACAAAGATCAAACTGTTTGGTGTGAATGCCAGGCATCATGTTTGGAGGAAACCAGATACCATCCTTACAATGAAGCATGGTGGTGGCAGCATCATGCTGTGGCAGTGTTTTTCAGTGGCAGGAACTGGGAGACAAGTCAGGATTGAGGGAAAGATGAATACAGCAATGTACAGAGACATCCTGGATGAAAACCTGCTCCAGAGTGCTCTTGACCTCAGACTGGGGCGACGGTTCATCTTTCAGCAGATCAATGACCTGAAGCACACAGCCAAGATATCAAAGGAGTGGCTTCAGGACAACTCTGTGAATGTCCTTGAATGTCCCAGCCAGAGCCCAGACCTGAATCTGATTGAACATCTCTGGAGAGATCTGAAAATGGTTGTGCACCGACGCTCCCCATCCAACCTGACAGAGCTTGAGAGGTGCTGCAAAGAGGAATGGACAAAACTGCCCAAAGATAGGTGCACCAAGCTTGTGGCATCATATTCAAGAAGACTTGAGGCTGTAATTGCTGCCAAAGGTGCATCAACAAAGTATTGAGCAAAGGGTGTTAATACTTATGTACTTGTAATTTCTTAGATTTTTATTTTTAATAAATTTGCAAAAATTTGCATGACACCAACCTTTTACCACACTTGCTGATGATGCAGCACAAAAATGTCTCTCCCCTTAACTACTACTGTTACTACTACTAAAGTGTGTATAAGTATAAATGAGCCAGGTTTGGTTCAATTCTGAGGTGCCATTTGGACAGCAGAGGGAGGGACACACACACACACACACACAGCTGTCTCATTATATAGATGGATGTACACTATACACCCAGCTTCTATGTTTTTTCTTTGTTCTCAGCTCTGTGACAGAATGGATTCATCTCAGTTTCTTTCATGTGACAGTCACATACGTAATTTACAAGTTCAGTTTCAGTTACTGAGCATTGTCGGTTAAATTCGAATGTGATATCAGTGTGTTCATGACTTCTGTGAAGGCTCTCAGTTGTCCAGGTGGTTCTCTACGGTGTGTTCATGACCAAAAATTCACTTGTCTTTCTCACCCGCTGTCTATTTCACTCGTCTGCTTGTTTGAATCAGTTTTGTACTTGTCTTTCCTTTTCAGTCAAAAGAATCTTGTAATATCCCACTTGATTTTATTTTGCTTCATGGCAAATGTTTGGACAACCAGATGCTCATTGTTGCTGCCTAACCTTAGTTCCAGTAACACAAAGATCCTTAAATGTAGCCACTGTCCATCTTCTAAAATTACCTAATGCCATTTATGTCTCCAGCAGTTTCCCTGACATCCAAAAACCCTTTAAATGTCAAACTACTGACTATTTCCCAATTAATTCCGTGTAAAAACTGAGCACATGCACTTCTGGGTCAAGTCCTGTCAAATCCATAGGCCATTTTTTTTTTTTTTCTGGCCCTGATTTTAAGAATTAAATTAATCAATAATTTTAATTAGTGTGATTAACTGATAGATCCCCATGCAAAAAAAGGAAAAAAAAAAGACCTGTTCCAATTTAGATATTATTAAATGGTTCAGTTGGAAAATATATCTTGCTGCAAAGAAGCCTGTTTTGAAAGCCAAACATGGCAGCGTCACCTCCAGAATGTTCAGCCACTCTGCCCGTGTTTACCTGTGAACTCAAATATCAACAGCAGGCACACTGAGAGACAGCAGAAACCACTTAATATAGTATTGTACCTACTGTGACAGTTAGTGAAATGGGAAGCAGATGTAAGGAAAAAATGGAAGAAATAACCTTTTTCACCTCTAGAGATCAACTGCGAAACCAGTGATTGAGTGGCTGTGAAGTAAGTCTGCTGAAAAAAAGACACATATGCATTGCCATGTTAAGAATTAAGAGTCTTTTTATGGTCATGTGCACAGTAAAAACAGGCAGTTATGCCACACAATGAAATTCTTACTGTTTGTTCTCCCTAAAAAATTTGCATGTAGAAAGTTCACATCAGATGATTAAAAAAAAGAAAAAGAAAATGCATTATAAAATACACATTATTAGACTGAAGAATGTCTTATATACACTTTTTTAACGGATGTACAGTTTACAGGATGTGGAGATTATGCAGTATTGGTAATTGTGCAATATTGTGTAGTTTTAAGCAGCATTCCTGCTGTGCGGGAGTCATAATGTCTTTACCACTCAACAGGTACATGGCCAACCATGATGCAAAAGTTGCACAGGTGAAAATAGGTTTATTTTATTTTCTTCTTTATTTATTTACTTATTTATTTTGCACCAGCTGCAACATCTTTAAGTTTGAGCCACTTACATAAGATAACCACAAGAGGGCACTCTGATAATTTTTTACAGTGCTCAATAATGAACCAAATATTACAATTTTTCTTAAAAAACGGGGCTAAAACACTTTTCAGTTATGAGTGTGAAAAAAAACAGGGATCATTTGACTTGACATGTAGACACACATCAACTAAAAATAGGCACTGATTTAATATTAGATAAGTTCAGATTTTACAAACATAGGCACATTACAATTGTTATTGATGACTGACATCTGGTATCAATGCCGTACAAACACTGACTCGCCAAGTGGATGTCCTTTGAGCCATCGGTTGCTGTGATCACTGGACTATATATGGTTGCTTGCTGTATAATGAATTAAATTGAATTGTAAAGACAAAACTTACATGCATTTTCTACTTTCTTTCGGTGGGTGAGCTCAACTCGACGGATGAGGTGCGCATGCACTGTAAAACTCAGTGAGTTAGTTGAACTCAAACCATTTGAGGAAGTTGATTGCCTTAAATCATTTGAGTTTGCCAACTTAAAATAATTTTCAAAAACTTAAATGTTAAAGTTTTAGTAACTTGACAGTTTATAGTTAATTAAACTTATGTAAATCTAGTTTATGTTTTTCAATAAAAGTGACAAATTTCTGCCTAAAAAATTTGCATTACACTTTGGATTAGATTTTTTTTGATGCATTCTTTGGTTTACTTGTTGACTCTGCATTGTGTTGTTATGACTCCGCCCATTTGCTCCCCTCAGGATGCAAACTCATGATCTCCGGCATGGAAGTCGTACTTTCTAACCAGAAGGCCAAAACCCAGGGCTCTGGCTTTGTGACCAGAGAATTCTTTTGAGCTGTTGGGAGTGAGGTTGACTAACTACATGGGTGATTCTTTAACTACGGGCACTATTGGCCTTGTAAATGTAATTTCCACCACACCATTGCCTTACAATATAAAGCACCTTGGGGCAACTGTTTGTTGTGATTTGGCGCTATATACATGTGCTCTGATGTCACTGTTTATCTCCATAGAAACTACCCAAACAATCTTTCATACAAACTGTTTAAAGGGACATTACAATGTTGTGGTGGAAATTACGGCAATAGTCTGGGACAACAACATTTTGTTTAAAAAAATCACAACAGTTGTGGGTGATTCTTAGACAGTGTTGGGGAAAGTAACTTTGGAAAGTTACTTCATTAGTTAATTTATACAGTTATATTTTACAGTTACTTCATACAGTAAGTTCATTAGCAGCTGCGGACACCTTGTTGGCAGCTGCTGAATGTAATTAATAAAGTTACTCAATCTAGTTTGGTTATTTTTAAGATTTAGTACTCAGAAAAGTAACTATTCGTTACTTTGCTGATGAGTTACTTTGCTGATTGCTCAATCTTACGAGTAACCAAGTTAGATTACTCATTACCTTATTAGTTACATTACTTATTAGTTGCAAGTTTTCGGCAGATTCTAATAAAGTAATTGCATAATGCTGCCAATGAAGTAACTGCATAAAGCAACTGTATAAAGCAACTAAAAAAGTAACTTGTCAAAGTTACTTTCACAACACTCTTCTTAGACTACGGGCACTTATGTCCTTTGATCATATTGTATGAAAAACAGAAAAAAGGGGAAATTTCACACTTTTATAGTTATCTTTACATTGAAAGTGTGTTAAGAAATTTGTTCTAGTAGTCTATGATGACTTTTTCACCTTTTTTCAGCATCATTATATGGAAATATTGCCGTTTTGTGCTTGTCCCACACCCAGACTTTTGATCTTCAATGATAAAAATGAATGGTAAAGAAATGTTTTTTCTAATGTTTTAAAATATCTCTGAATAAAATATCAGTAAAATAATCAAAACATAATTGGGGTATTCAATGCCATACAACTGTTGTGATTTTTTTTTTAAACAAAATGTAGTTGTCCCACACTATTGCTAGAATTTCCACCACAACACTGTAATGTCCCTTTAAACAGTTTGTATGAAAGATTGTTTGGGTAGTTTCTATGGAGATAAACAGCAACATTAGAGCACATGTATATAGCGCCAAATCACAACAAACAGTTGCCCTAAGGCGCTTTATATTGTAAGGCAATGGTGTGGTGGAAATTACATTTACGTACAAGGCCAATAGTGCCCGTAGTTAAAGAATCACCCAAATATTACAACTTTGGAGCAAAGCAAACCGAAAAATGGCTCTCGTGGATCTTGGATAAAATTGCGCACCTTGAGAGTAAGGTATTTCAAAATGCAAAGCCACTGGATCGGCCAAAGGTTAAAAAAAAAAAAATCAGTTCTCCCTTAAAATGTAAACTATGTGTTCACATTGGTTGTCTTAAATAATTCAGTCTTTTTTCATCTTTACCTGATTGACCTGGGGCAGGAAAGAGCTGATCTACGAGTATAATTTAAATAAAGGCATAATTCTAACTATCTGTCTTATGTGTTTTCCAGTTAAAAATGCAGTTGAACATCTTGGTCTGAGAACAGTTGGAGTCTCACAACCTCACCCATCCCCCCCAATGTGGGATTTCATTTTAGAAGGGGGAGAAAAAGTGGGTGGATGTTGACCATATTAAGCATATCCGGCTTTTTTGTGCACGCAAAGGAAAACCCATGACGTGTGCAAGAGCCCTGTTTCCTGCAGCCAAATAGGGTAACAGCAGTGACACTTGCATCCCGACTTCCATTTGTCTGGACCCCATATTTGGACAAATTCACATTCCTTCACCTTGTCTGCTGCCAGCAGGTCCTTATCACAAACTTCATTGTTGGCGGCAGCAGTTTTCAAAATTCAATAGGAGAAAGATGCAGACTTGAACCCTGCTACATGCAGGAGAAAAAGTCAGCAGATGATTTATTCTGATGTTCCTGCAGCAGCTTGACAAAACATCAATCCGCAGGATGAGCTGCTGAGGTTTGCATTTGATTTATAAATGCAAACCTCAGCAGTTCATCCTCCAGAGACACGAATAAGAAATGTGTCCATGTGGCACAACTGGAAAGAACATGCAGTAACATTACAGATACAATTACGTGTGTCAATTTACAGAGAAATACTGAAATATTTAAAGGATCAGTTTGCTTTTTTCTCTTTTTTTTTTTTTTTTAAAGGCAACCTCATTATATTAAAATACTGTCAGCAATCGAGCCTCTGAGTGCTTGACTCACCTTTGCCGATTGCTTCATTTGCAAGAAATCCTTGAAAAATTTGTTTGGGAAGGAATCTGTTATTTTGCCATTTTGTGCATATGGTGGACATTCATAATTACAACGCCTGTCCTCACAATCATAAAGTTACCAAGTCACTTTGTAACCGCTGATATGTGAATTGACCAAAGATAGCTGAAGAAAGATGGAGAGCTCGTATGGCTTCGTGGCCGGGGCGATGGTGGGGATCGAACCCACGCGGCTCGCACAAAAGACCGTTCCTCTACCAGGTCAGCCAAAGGGGAACTCCCCGTTAGCCAAGCTACCGGGAACGTCTTTTCAATTGGGACCCGGGACTTTCATCCCGCTACAGATGTTTTGGCTTTGATATTTCACAGTCCATTAAGTAATTTAAAAGTACTATCACTGGCTAATGTAAGAGAGCAGTGCAAGATAATCATAGTAAAACCCTTCCCATACTGAATTCTCAAGGTTGGTATCCTGGCAGTTAACCTCGAGGGGCAGTTTTTCTCTGTGAAAACAAGCTCGTGTTCTGTTCTGTTGAAATCAGCCAGTATTTTATTGTCTCTAATTTGGTTCTAACAGCCAGCTGACAGCTCTCATTGCCTCAAACGGTGAGATTTATACACTATGATGACCTGAAATGATCCATTGTACATTAAATTGACTTTTGACCGAATTACATGTATTTGTATGGAGCTTGGCAATGTTTTCAGTGAGAAAAACTGCAGCTCGAGGTTAAACCCCGGATGACTGACCTTGACAATAGGTCAAAATCTCATTAGTCCTATCGGGAAGCACGGAGAGAATCCCTACGAAGGTACACATGCATATTTGCATCACTAAATGTGGAGAGAAATTTGAAAACGACTCATTAGAAAAGCAGCGACTTACTTTAGCATTCTTCGCCTCTGGTGCGGCAGCTATCCAGTAAGTCCATGGGTCATTCCATGTCAATTCGACGAATATTTATGGGGCCTCACACACTTTGTCTCAGATTTTCTTTCAATTTTAATAAAATATTCCCAGACTATTCATAACAACAAGTCTGAAGATTGAGGCTTGTAGGCCAAGTAGCTTCTGAGATATGGCCAATTTAGTGTGCATGGGGTCTGCCGTTTTTTAGGCAAAAATTATGGCCATCATTTCTGGAGCCATGTTCAAGGTAGAATGTCTCAGCAAATAATGGACTCTCTGAAGGTATTTTTTCAGCCTGGGAAAGAGGTGGAAGTCGCTCGGGGCAAGGTCTGGAGAATAGGGTAGATGAGGAAGAAGTTCATAGGTCAGGTTAGGTCTAACCTTACCAACCCCTATTATTATTATTATCATCATTATTATTATTTATGGCAATTTTTTAGATATCTTTATAGTTTTATTTCTCAACTATTTTTTTTATTTTTATTTATGCACGATGTGTACTTTTCATGTACTCTTAAACACTTTTTTAAAATCAAAAACTATAGTTTTTCAAACAGGTTAATACATATATGGAATAATTTACCAAATCACACTAATAAATAAATTATTAGTAGTAAGTAAGGCCCTTCCACTGCTCCCTTGTTTGCACTCAGGGTCCCCACAGCAAATCCAAGGTGGATCTGCATTATTATTATTATTATTATTATTTATGGCAATTTTTAGATATCTTTACAATTTTATTTCTCAACAATTTTTTTTATTTTTATTTATGCACGATGTGTACTTTTCATGTACTCCTAAACACTTTTTTAAATCAAAACGTGTAGTTTTTCAAACAGGTTAATACGTATATGGAATAATTTACCAAATCACACTAATAAATGAATTATTATTAGTAAGTAAGGCCCTTCCATTACTCCCTTGTTTGCACTCGGGGTACCCACAGTGAATCAGAAGTGGATCTGCATTATTCATTATTATTATTATTATTACTGTTATTATTATTATTATTACGACTATTATTAATGTCAATTTTTAGATATCTTTGCAATTTTTTTCTCAACTATTTTTTTTTTTATTTATGCATGATGTTTACGTTTCACGTGCTCTTAAACACTTTTTTAAATCAAAAGTATAGTTTTTCAAACTGGTTAATACATATATGGAATAATTATCACACTCATAAATGAATTATTATTAATAAGTAAGGCCGTTCTGCTGCTCCCTTGTTTGCACTCGGGGTCCCCACAGCAAATCTGAGGTGGATCTGCATTATTATTATTATTATTATTATTATTTATGGCAATTTTTAGATATCTTCACAATTTTATAATCTCAACAATTTTTTTTTATTTATGCATGATGTGTACTTTTCATGTACTCTTAAACACTTTTTTAAATCAAAAAGTATAGTTTTTCAAACAAATTAATACGTATATGGAATAATTTACCAAATCACACTACTAAATGAATTATTATTAGTAAGTAAGACTGTTCCGTTGCTTCCTTGTTTGCACTCGGGGTCCCCACAGCAAATCTGGAGCGGATCTGCATGTTGATTTGGCACAAGTTTTACACCGAATGCCATTCCTGACGCAATTCCACATTACATGGATAAATGTGACGGGGTTATTATTATTATTATTTAGGGTTTATTTGACGGGCGGGGCTTCGACCGCTTGTGAAGCTAATGAGTGACGTCACCGAGGTTATAAATAGCGGTGGCGCTCGCAGTCTGTTGTGTCTGGTTTTGCGTGTCGAGCTGACGTGAGGTCTTCAGCAGCAAGTCACGTTCATTTGTTTGTTTTTGTGCCATGGAGGTCAGCGCCGAAGCCAAGAGGATTATGGTTCTAGCTTTGGGGAAACTGTACAGCTCGCGGACTCAGCGAGGAGGTGTCCGTCTCCACAGGAGCCTCCTCCTGACTGTGGTGATGAAATCTGCCCGGGACATCTACCACGCGGCGCAGTCACAGACGTCCCCGCGCGGAGCCTGTGTGGTGCTGCCGGAGAGACTCACCGACACCGACACTGACGGACGGGACAAGGAGAATTCGTTCCCGTCCGATCCTGCGCGCCACTCCAGAAAAAGGCGGGGGAAAGCGGCGGCCGAGCCGGACTTTCTACCCCGGAAAAAGGCGAAGCTGGAGCGGCTGAGCGGCGTTCAGCGGCTCGCTGTGAGTTCTTTGTTCCTGATGAACTGTGGCAGCGAACTGGCAGCTCCGCAGCACCCAGAACTTGTCCAGAGGACAGTTACAGCGTGTTGAAACGACAACGTTTGGACTTTGTGAGCAGCCAGAGCGCGCGACCCTGACGGGGCTGTCAGCGGGGCAGGACACGGTCCCTGAACGCCTCATGAGACTCTTCATCTGGCCAACGTTTTTGGCATTTTGAGCGTCTGTACAAACCTGTGAATGAGCCGTTGCTGTGTTCATTACATTATTATTATTTTTTTTTTTTATGTAAAGTACCTCCAATTCAGCTACCTCAGTATTTATTAAAGTTGTTTTGGTGCTGTCTGTACCGAGTGAGGTCCTGTTTTTTGCTGTTTTTAGTGGTGCAGCTTAGCTAAAATTTCCATAACAATTGTGCATGTTGTGATAAAAGCATAGAATTTGGCACACATATTCTAAATTAACTAATGTTTATTTTCATATATGGAGACATCCTGGAGCTGACCTCTAATGACCTACAGGGGTCAATAAAGAATTACACAGGGGTCAAATTTTAAAAATGCTCCAATCATGTTGAAAATATACCACATTATTTGTCTGATCATAACGATTCCAAAAAGGTATAGTTTGGACTATCTATGACTGAGTTCCATGAAGTTATGGGGTAAAAAGAGCAAAAATGGTGACAAAGGTCGGTGTCAGTTTGTACAGGGGTCAAAAGTTAAAGCTACTTCAGTTTTAGTAAAAAGTGATGCAGTCATCCTGGAGCTGACCTCTAATGAGCTACAGGGGTCAATAAAGAATTACACAGACATCAAAATTTTAAAATGATCCAATCGTTGAAAACTATACCACTAGACACATTTGTCTGATTATAAGGATTTCAAAATGGTATAGTTTGGATGATCTATGACTGAATGTTATGGAGTTATGGGGTTAAAAACAGCAAAAATGGTGATAAAGATCAGTTTCAGTTTGTACTGGGTTCAGAAGTTAGGGGTTTTTTTGGATTTTGGTGAAAAATGATGCAAATTATTAGTTAATGGCATTTTTTAAAGGACTAGTTTGCACCATCTGTCATCCTTAGTTATCATGTTACGGGGTAACATATGTCACATGTCATAGAATCCAATGGACATCAACCTTGTTTGACCTTTAATTTGGAGATCAAACATTCAACACAGAACTATTCCATTTATTAATCCTATTAGCTCAACCAATAATTTGCATGACTTTTTTCCAAAATAGAAGTAGCTTTAACTTTTAACCCCTGTACAAACTGACACCGATCTTTGTCACCATTTTTGCTCTTTTTACCCCATAACTTCATGGAACTCAGTCATAGATAGTCCAAACTATACCTTTTTGGAATCGTTATGATCAGACAAATAAACAGTCAATTTAGAATATGTGTGCCAAATTTGATGCTTTTATCACAGAATGCACAATTGTTTTGCTGTGCCGCCATATTATTTTTTTGCTTTTGTCAACAGACAGTTGACATCTCACAAACTTGCATTTGTGAGATGTTTTGGAGTTTCAAACCTCATTTGCCTCCTCATATATGACAACACAAAGAACTGATTGCAAAAAGTCTGATTAAATGCAAAACAATTGTTTAAAATTGTAGAAGGCCACCAAAAAACCTGAACATAGGCATTACCACAGTTGTTTTAAGATGATGGATATTTTTGCAGATATGGAAAACTTTTAGGTACCTTAAAAGTGTGTAAACTGCATTTGACTATGTACTGTGCATTTAGCAAATCTTTAACTATTCCCGAATGGGACCTGGATTGCATTGGAATTTTGCTGCTGCAGAAGAGACTTGGAAGTGTGCACAGCTGTAGTTTGGAAGAAAAACGGTTAAAATTTCTAGAACTGTTTTGTAGTTGTACAAAAATTATACCAAAACCCACACCATTGTTTTAATCATACCCATAAAAATCATTTAAGACAAAATAATCTACAAAGTTGGTAGGCACCAGGTTTCTGGAAGCCCTTCTGCAACAAGGTTTGAAGGGCTTCCAGAACAACTTTGGCCTGGTTTGGAAACAAAGTATGTAAATGTGAACAAGATCAGAAATTTTTTGACTTAGCATCTGAGAAAGTGCACTGCATGCTTTCACTTTCAGAAGATCTCACACTCACATTTGTATGGTGCCTGGCATTTGCAAAAATGGACACTTCCCAAATTGAACCAGGACCATGCCAGAAGTCTGCTACTATGCAAAGGCTCTGGAAGTGTACAAAACTGGGATTGGAAATCTGGCTCAAACTGGACCTGTTTTTCACATCTGGCTCATCCATTTGTCCAAACTCAATCCGGCTCAAGATGAAAGAGCTGTGAGTGGAACTAAGCGTGTGGAAGCGTGTGCATTTGGATTGTGGGCATAACCACGCAAGTGTGTATACATGTGGATACGGAAGCGAGCACATTTGTGATCTGGACATGTGTAACATATGGAAGGGAACACACCCAGCGCTCCAGAGAAAAAAGGTTGTTCGCAGTTCCTGCCGGCGCCACAGCGGAGAGGACGCTGTGAGGAAGTTGACATCATGATCCCTGAGCTGGCTGGATTCTAGCCACATTTGCTTTTAGTTGTCAGCGAATCCTGTTCACATCACATCTCAGAGGTGGGTTGAGCCGGATAGAAAACAATCCATCTTAAATCTGATTTGTGCCATTTGGATTCAGAAGAAAACGTATCTGTCTCGAACCATATTTAGCCTGAATCCCAATTAAGTTGGATTGTCAACCCCAGTCTGGACAGGGTCTAAATGCTGTTCAAAATTCTAGATGTTTTTTATGCATTCCAGAGAAATGAAATCACAACTTATAGAAAATAAACTAATTTCCAAGGTTGATGACTAAGAGACATCAGTTCAGCACCTCATTACAAATCCAGAAGTGTGAAGTGTCTGCAAATTTGGAAGAAAAACAATTAAACCCAGTACAATTTTGAGAAGTTCTACAACTGGACAAAAAAATTAAGATAAAATCATTCAATCCAGGTTGGTTTAAAAGCAATTAAAATCGGATTTTATCAAACATTAACAATTAAACATGTTCCTAAATTTAAGGTCACTTCAATCACGTATGCATATGTTGGCGGCGGGGGTGGGGGGTGGGGGGGGTAGTGTTCAGTATTTGGTCAGTACAGCAACAAACCAACATAATGCCTTGAGACAACATTGCAGATGGAAACTTAATAATTTTGCTAAAAATATAGTGGTGTTGGTCAATTTCTAATTATTATTTTTAAAGGAAGCAGTCTTAACACCTGTATTTTATGGAATATGTAACTTTTGTTGCCATTCTGACTTATGAAAGCATCTTGTAGCCATTTATTTCAAATAAAACAGAAAAGGAGCAACTACTGGAAAAAGTCAACATTTGTCACTTTTTACAAATCTCACAATATCCTTTTTTTCAGATCATCAATCACATTTCAGCTCTAGTGATGACAACCTTTGGTGTTGGTGACTTTGGTCATAAGATATACAAAACAAAAGCTTATAAGTAAGTGCTGGAACTTTTAAGATAAGTGAGGTAATTATATGTCGGGGTGTTATAGGGCTGATAGGAAACCGGTAGGAGGGCATAGGTATTAAAGGCACTGCGCTGCGGTGGTTTGAATCATATTTATCTAATAGATTACAATTTGTTCATGTAAATGGGGAATCTTCTTCACAGACTAAGGTTAATTATGGAGTTCCACAAGGTTCTGTGCTAGGACCAATTTTATTCACTTTATACATGCTTCCCTTAGGCAGTATTATTAGACGGCATTGCTTAAATTTTCATTGTTACGCAGATGATACCCAGCTTTATCTATCCATGAAGCCAGAGGACACACACCAATTAGCTAAACTGCAGGATTATCTTGCAGACATAAAGACATGGATGACCTCTAATTTCCTGCTTTTAAACTCAGATAAAACTGAAGTTATTGTACTTGGTCCCACAAATCTTAGAAACATGGTGTCTAACCAGATCCTTACTCTGGATGGCATTACCCTGACCTCTAGTAATACTGTGAGAAATCTTGGAGTCATTTTTGATCAGGATATGTCATTCAAAGCGCATATTAAACAAATATGTAGGACTGCTTTTTTGCATTTACGCAATATCTCTAAAATTAGAAAGGTCTTGTCTCAGAGTGATGCTGAAAAACTAATTCATGCATTTATTTCCTCTAGGCTGGACTATTGTAATTCATTATTATCAGGTTGTCCTAAAAGTTCCCTGAAAAGCCTTCAGTTAATTCAAAATGCTGCAGCTAGAGTACTGACAGGGACTAGAAGGAGAGAGCATATCTCACCCATATTGGCCTCTCTTCATTGGCTTCCTGTTAATTCTAGAATAGAATTAAAAATTCTTCTTCTTACTTATAAGGTTTTGAATAATCAGGTCCCATCTTATCTTAGGGACCTCATAGTACCATATCACCCCAATAGAGCGCTTCGCTCTCAGACTGCAGGCTTACTTGTAGTTCCTAGGGTTTGTAAGAGTACAATGGGAGGCAGAGCCTTCAGCTTTCAGGCTCCTCTCCTGTGGAACCAGCTCCCAATTCGGATCAGGGAGACAGACACCCTCTCTACTTTTAAGATTAGGCTTAAAACTTTCCTTTTTGCTAAAGCTTATAGTTAGGGCTGGATAAGGTGACCCTGAACCATCCCTTAGTTATGCTGCTATAGACTTTGCTGGGGGGTTCCCATGATGCACTGAGTGTTTCTTTCTCTTTTTGCTCTGTATGCACCACTCTGCATTTAATCATTAGTGATTGATCTCTGCTCCCCTCCACAGCATGTCTTTTTCCTGGTTCTCTCCCTCAGCCCCAACCAGTCCCAGCAGAAGACTGCCCCTCCCTGAGTCTGGTTCTGCTGGAGGTTTCTTCCTGTTAAAAGGGAGTTTTTCCTTCCCACTGTCGCCAAGTGCTTGCTCACAGGGGGTCGTTTTGACCGTTGGGGTTTTTACGTAATTATTGTATGGCCTTGCCTTACAATATAAAGCGCCTTGGGGCAACTGTTTGTTGTGATTTGGCGCTATATAAATAAAATTGATTGATTGATTGATTGATTGAAGGCAAAGGAATTTTCTTCACACCACCCGGTCTGATTTACAGAACAAAAGAAGAGGAGATTGTGGTTCCTAAAATCAGAAGAAGGCCGCAAAGCCGTTAAGTGCAGATAAACTGTGAACAGTGTGCATAAAACCTTCAAAGAGGAGTCTATTGTTCAGCTCCAGTGATCACATGAAGGTCACTTAAGCGACTGCAGGAGATTCTAACTGAAATCAGGAGACAATTTAAAGCTTTTTAAAAATACAATATTTAGCTTGATTGAAATTTAATTCTCAACATATTGATTTCCATACAATTGTAACACGAATAATTGAAGACACTTTTTGTTTTTACTGGTTTATGGACAGGTGGTGTGGAGTCAGAGAGCACCGGGAGCAGTTTGTGTTGGGGGAAGGGGGTTACCAGGGAGAAGGAATGTAGGGGGAAGTGCTGGTATGAGGCCCTGACTGGGCTGCTCATTCATTTGGCTGAAACCAGAGCACCCGTCGTCTGTGTACACAGGCCTGGGAGGAGCTGCCACAAGTGCCTACGCATGCCTGTGAACATAAAATACTCAGAACTTGAGGCAACACACATGCTGTGGGTACCATGATGAATTATCAACCGATCAACAGTTTAGTCTGAGATGATGCTCGCCAACCCCTGTTCCAGGACCTCCTTTGACCTTGTACTCTTTCCGTAGTATTGTTGTTCTTATTATTGCTGCTGTGTTCGGTTGTCTTGTCTTCATGTTTACACCCACCTGCAGTGGTTTGACAAAAAGGGAGTGTCATTTCTGAGTTTGAACAAAATGTATCCAATCTGAACAAAACCTGGTGCATTTATTGAGGGCAAAGTGACATAGTGATTTTACTTTTAAAGAAATCAGGAAGTCAAAGTCACAGGCCAAGGTTAAAATTACCTTTACACACGAGGTGCATTCAAGATTCATTTCAAGATTCATTTATTAATGACCACACAACAAGTTGGTAGAATTTGTTTCCAGTACAGCATTAAATGCCGTACTGGAAGCAACTTCAAAATGTATCCAACCTTTGGCCTCAAAAAATACAATTTCCTGGTGGTCTGAAATCCTAATCCCCTTCAAGGTAGTATCATTGGGCCTGCACACACTTCTTCCAGTGGTTCTGCCATTGCTGGAAGCATATCTAGGAGGCCTCTTTTGGAGTGGTGTCCAGCTGGGATGTCGTGTTCCGCAAAAATTCTTCTTGCGACTCAAATAGAGTCCCTTTTAGTGTCATTTTGATGTTGGGGAACAACCAAAAATTAGAGGGAGCCATTTCAGGAGATTAGGGAGCCTGATGAATCACAGGAGTGCTGTGTTTGGCCAAGAAAGCCTGAATCAGCTGAGCAGAATGGGTGGGTGCATTGTCATGATGGAACTGCCAGATGCAGTTGCACCTGTTTCACCATTAGCAGCTTCAGCACGAATTTCACTGACACTCTCCACATGCCTAAATCCTCTGTTGAAATGGAATGTACTGAACCTTTGCTTAACCCCAATTCATCTGCTATTTCTTGTTTGGTGACACGATGGTCATCCATGCCCAAAGTACGTATTCTGTCAATCGCTTGGACACTGAGGTTTGTGGATGGGCTACTGGAACATGCTTCACTCTCCACTGATGTGCCCCCATTTTTGAAGCAGTTATACCACTCTGACTTGTGTTATGCTCATTGCATTATCACTAAAAACCTGCTGAATCTTGTGAATGAGTTCCACTTAGGTGTCACCAAGCCTTTGGCAAAATTTGATGCAATACCTTTGCTCAAGTCGTTCCATCATTCATTCATTTAATTAATTTTAGCCATTTATCTGGGTCCGGGTTGCTGTGGCACTAGAGCAAGCAGCTAATTCCATACTTGCAGCCAAGTCCTGTAACTCTTCCTAGGGGGTCCCAAGGCATTCCTAAGGGAAATATAATCATATATATAGCAAATATATGACTAGTGACTGATGCACTCTATGGGTGGGAAAAAAAAAAATCAAGTATGTGCGAGAAGATTCCCTCCACCTCCCCACCAAATGACATTTTGTATGCTTCATTTGTTTCTGTGGGATAAAATTAGGTCAGATACTTTTTGAATGCGCATCGTATTCTGTAGGGGGTATTTGCAGTGGCTATTATAAGGTATTAGTTTAATAAATCTTCCAATTACTATTAAATTACCTTTCCATGTGATCTTTGACCTTCAAGACTCCTATAGAATGGATAATTCCAAGAACTGGTTACAGGTCCAACGATGGATGCTTTCTACTGACTCCATAACTTTTGACCTTGGATGGCCTTGAACACTCACACTCATTTTAATGGAATATTGTGAGGAATTGATGGCAGATACCATGACACACCAATATGAAGTTAAATCAAACTTTCTATTGGTCACATGACCTTAGCTCTTGGGTGACCACAAAAGGTCCAATTCAAGGTTATAACTGCTTAACCAGTTTAGAGCCAAGATGGATTTAATGTGGTGGATGTGTTGTGTAATCAACAACCATAAAAATGCCTTAAGTATAGGATACATTGGGTAGATGGGAAAAAATTTTTTTTCACTGTACACAATATTAATATATTGGTACTGCCTGTCTGACAAGTTTTCTGGGTATCTTTAATTGTGCCAATTTGCTAGGAGAGTGTACTGTTATGCCAGTCTACATTTTATGGAATTTGTTCGCTTTTCACAAACCCTTTCGCCCCAGAGGTAGATTTTTTCATGTCTATATCTTAATTATTATCATTATTTTTTTTTTTTTGTCAGCAAATATATTGATATATTTATTTGTGGTCTATGTGCTGTCCATACCAGGAAGGTCTTCTGTGATTTGCTGGCTTTCGCTACTTAACATATGCAATTCCTCTGTAGCAAAAAAAAAAAAAAAAAAAAAAACCTGACTCAATGGTATCTATAGACCCATAACAAGCATTTATACAAAACAAACAAATTAAATAAATAAACAACATACAAACACAAGTTTGGCCAGTGGGAAAAAAGACCAGTGTGCATTCTCTCTGGATTTTATTCTTTAGGAAGAATCCCATTTTGAATTACAAAATGCACTGATAGAAATAGCAGTGAGACAGGTTGAGAGTGTGACAGGTAAGAGTGTGAGAGAGAAGAGAGAGACAGAAAAGAAGAAGTGAGAGGTCAAAGGTACATCATTAGATTTGGCTAGCTTCTGCACCCTCAGACACCCACAATCTGTAAAAGGGAGAACACCATCTTCTGAACTGCACTGTCTTTTATTTATATGTATATTCTTGTTTAAAAACTTTTTTTTTTTTTTTTTTTTGGTGTCCTGAACATGGTTGTGTTGTGCCTCAACTTCATATCAACATTACAGCAATGCTGCACGCCAGCGTTGTCTTTGACTGGTACAACAAAAGGAATTATGGGTAATCAACCGGCATGGATGCTTTCTGATGTAGTGACGTGCAATTCTCCGTACTATCAACCTTACGTTTTTGTCCTACATGGGGAAAGATGCTCATTACTTGACTTTACTGCTACTGGGGTCAGGTGACGAGCTTCAACCGTGACAATATAATAGTAAAAACGGAGCAGCTTGAGCTTTACACCAAACATCAAGAAACGCTGTTCTAGGGGTTTTTAAGGTTAGACCTTACTTGTTTGAAGCACTTTGAGGCAACTTTGTTGTGATTTGACGCTAAATAAATAAAAATAACTTGAAATTGGAATCAGCACACAGGAAACCTGGATCAATTCGATATTTTGTCTTTACCCGCAAAGCAATATGGGATGGCAGTACTGAGCACGCATGCAAAATCATTGGAAGACTTCCGGTTTGTGTTTCTCAATATGGATTTACATTTTCAATGCTAATATTTCAGGAAAATGGCAATCCTAAGATTGACAAAGCTTTGATGACTGCCAGCAATCTAAATTGCATCTGCCAGTACATTTTGTTTGGTGTAGTTTTGCTTGAATACTCAATGAAAGAACACAACTAAAGAGCACAGCACCAAATCAGAACTCTTCTGATGATTACACGACAATGCTCCGTTGGGTAGCAACACATTGCATTGTGGGTAATGACAAAACTCAGAATGCTTTCTTTCTCTAGGTATTGCTGCAGTCTATTTAACTCAGAAGTCCTAAGTTGCGAATAGGAATGACATCACACCTGAGGTAAATGCGACCTATTTTCCCACACAGCACGGCAAGTCGAAAATAAAGTAGACACCCCCGAGTATAGAGCGCTACAAAAAATATTCAGTCCGATAATGAGATCTTATGGAAGAGAACAGGTGGCACAGAAGTTACTTTAATGTTTCAATTTTTTGGTTGGTGTTTAGCTCAGTGTAGCCAGTCATTGTTTCTAGCAGCATCTACTGGGTTAGCAAGTATTAGCGGTACCAGTTGATAAACAACTCATAACACATTATTTCACGCAAGAAATTCCACAGCAACATGTCCACAGACAGCAGTAGGACAGAGCTGACTGCAAGATTTATTAAATTGGACACACACACACACAAAAAAAACCCAGAAACGTGCTAAAAACCACTAATACAGTTTTCCCTCGGAACACGTAGGGTATGATTTGGAATTCCTACTTCAGGGGGCCTTCTTGGGGCCAGGGGGTAACAGGGAAATCCCGACCTCTGAGTACAAACAGAACGCACCATATCTCTCCATGAGAGATAAAGTGCTAACCTATAACAATAACCTGTTAGCTGTTAGCATAGCTGTTAGGAACAGGTTGTAAACTTCTTCCACACTACACTTTATGGTTGCCTGCTGTGCAGCACTGCCACTGGAGGGATATGCAACTGAAAATGTGCGCGGAATGTCTGAGCACGTTGCTCAAACTCACGCCGGCATGCAGCGTTGCTGTTGTCTACCCCAATCTTAACAAGGATACAAACGACACTCTGACTCTCATCGGGAGTTTCTCTCTTTTGTTTTTTTTTTTTTAATTTTTTTGATCTCAAAAATAGAAGGAAAAAACAGAAACATCGCTTTTTAAAAACATCTATTTAATTTTTTTTAAAAATTCATCTGAATTTGTTATTCGGCTTTTCTTTTACGTCCTGAAGATGACTGTTAACCCACGGTGTGGCATGCACATAGCACATGCATTTCTGGAACTAAATATTTTTTTCTTTTTTCTTTTATACTTTATAAAATCTTTTTTTTTTCAGTAGCGGCTTTACATTGCTTTTGAAGACTTTGTGTGGTTAGTCAGTGTGTTAGTGGATTTCACTGCAGCATAGACAAGAGAATGGATGGTGAATGTGGAGCACTGCATCTTTCAGGGGGGTCACTGACACTAGGTACCCAAACACATTCGCGCACGCACACACACACACACACACACACACACACATGAAGGTTGTTACTGTGACTTGAAAGAAATATCGTTGAGAAAAGAACATATGGAAACAAACATGAGTATGCATACACACAACAACCTCACATGGCCTCGCACACAAACACCACAAAATAGAGCTACATAACGTGTGTGCCTTTTGGATTTTGAGTATAGTGACATGAAAAAATACTTGATTGTGACATTCGACTGAGTTTGGAAAGACACTAATAGGCAGTTGTTCAGTTCTTTTCTTTTTAGGTGCATTCTCTGGTCAGCATGTGATATGCCCCTAGAAAATCAAATTAAAAATAAATGAATAAATGTGGAGTTAACAGAATAAACATTGGTGTGAATTTGTGTTGTCTTGAGGCACACAGAGAAAGACAGAAGTCAATTAAGATAAAGACTGATGCACAGTCAATGATAGTTAAATTGAGATATGATCCAGTGAAAATTGTTACTAAGGTGCTCGAATAGAAAGAGAATAATCTTAAATGTTCTCCCAGTGCACTGGTAAAATGAAGAAGTACAGAAACCAGAGGGACATGTTGCACTGTATGTCCTATAGCGCCACCTGAATGTCACAAGTGGAGGTGGCACTCTTTTTTTCACATAGTGCAAGTCTGGGCTGGAGCTGCAAATGATCAGCAGAGCACAAGAAGTGGGGATGGGAATTGACAAGAGCTTATCAATATCAGTGCCATTAATGATCGCGTTTATTGGTCTGATTTTTCATAGATTCCCTAATCGATTAGCGATCAATTGCTTGTGTTTTTCAGTATCAATGCAACCCTTTTTCTTGTCACTAGACACAGAGTTTGACATCACGACATCATGTCTGATTCCATGACGCATGCGTGCTTGGAACGTGGAACTGTCATTTAATTACTAAAAGGAATTGATAACATCTGACGCATATAGTTGTTATGAATTGTAAAATTTGGATTCTCAAGTGGAACCGGTACTTGATTCCCATCCCTGTCAAGAAGGAGCCACCCAAAATACAACAAACAAAAAGTACTGAACATGAGACACAGGACGGGCAGTCCTTCAAATGATCATGGCTGATCATCATCATCATCGATAAGATTCTCTATCATCCACTATCACAGTTACAAACAAAGATGATGAGGTTCTCTCTTTTCCTTTCCTTTCTATTGCTCTCTTTCTCTCTAATATTTGTTTTAACCCCAAACCCTGGAAGACTTTGAGATGTAAATGAATTTCCAAACGTATTCACAGTTATGAATTGTTACCAGATGCTCTTACCCTGCTTCCCAGTATGTCTTTTTTTATGATTATCATCTTAGTTACAAAAAATTACTTCCTCAAAAAAGTATGTGGCAGGCATTTGGCACAGAACATACAGACAGGCAAGCAACAGCAACCCCTTCATCCCATTTAGATACACCCAGTCTCTATATTATCCTTGTTACATCTGATTTTAGTGGAAGTGATGATGATCCAGAGGAAGGCAATGCATTGTAGAAAGGAGACAGAGAGAAACAGAAAGGTATTTTTACTCAAAAGAGAGAAGCTCTACACAGCACAACAGAAAAGACCAATGAAAAATTCCCCCATCACACAGTAGATTCTCATTGTTGCTATTAATACAATTCTTTTTTTTTGTTTCATTCATGCAGGTTTTCACAGGGTGCACAACTTTGCAAGTCTAACAGAATGACGCTGTGTTGGGTGCAACAGAAGATTCAAGCTTCAATGTTTTGAAGAAGGACGACCAGGAAGAAGAAGGAGAAGCAGCTGCAGGAGTAGAAGAAATACAGCAGAAAAGAGTTTTTTTTCTGACAACCATCTTCACTTTTTTGTTTTTCTTCTTTCATAGGTCAAAAGTTGAGGTTGGTTAAATTGTTTTCATGAGAAGGGACAATGGTAGACATCCCCACTCCATCCCGCCTTTTCCTCTATAGAGTTCGATTTAGAGACTTGTCACCCCGCACCACACGGCCCCAACTCTCCCACCCACGTGCCCTGCACACCTCACACAGGCGGAAGGCAGATTTTCAATTTTGTTCTTACTTAAAAACAGATGATAAAACTCATCAATATTCATCTGGTGGCTGGGAGGGTTGGATTCTTTTTGCAGCTACATAACTGAAGTTCTGAGTAGCAACACACGGTGATTCTTCTTCTTCTGAATGTAAAGTGTTTCTTGTTGAGTCACGACTCTTGACATCTTTTAAGTGGCTGTAGCGCAATGCCAGAGGCATAATTTAAGACACAAAATGACTAGTGTCCATCACACCTTCTTTTGCATCTTTGCAAATGCAACTTCAGATTTTCATCCTTTAGCATCAAGAGAAGAATGCAACAAAAATGCAAGCAGACCGATAATGATATCTCCCCTTCGTGTACTTTTCAATCAGGCTTTCGCCTCAGCATTTTTGTTCCATACCTTCACTCTGACACCCATGCCTTTGCTGGACCTGAAACCTCTGAGGCATGCCAAGCATTGGAGGAGAGAAATAAAAATTGAAGAAACAAGAAAGAAAGAATCATGGTTTCCCTTGGCAGTCAGTGCTCTAGAATAGGGCTTCCCATTATTGTTCTCTCCATTGTTCTGTCATTTAGCATTTTTCCTCTTACCCTCCTCCCATCCCCAGAGGCTAGCACCAGTCATCATCCTCCGTCTCACTGTAGGGTTCATGCAAGCCCTTACAGGGTCCTCGAGGATGCGCACTTGGAAGGGGGACCTTGTGAGGTCCAATATGTGGGGGTACATGGTGATGTGTGGATGGTGAGGAAGAGCGGTAGCCATTGGGAAGGCGACGTTGGGCAGCGGGTTGCACTTGGCCTTGTCCGGGCCCAGTCAATGCAGTGGTTGGAGGGGGTGCATGGTGAGCAGTCCTCGGTGGGGTGCGACTGGGTTGAGAGTGGGCTGTGTGATGGGGGTTGTTTGTGGGGTGGGGATGCGGAGGAGGCAGAGGATGAGGGTTGTGAGGTTGTGATTGATGAGGAGGTGGCAGTGCATGTGAATGAGGGTTGCCGCCCTGCATGGGGTTCTGCTCATAGGCAGGAGGTTCATGGTGAGGCTCGTAGTCCTGGTTGTAGAAACAGCCATCTCCTTCCATGGAGCCTCCGCCTCCACCTGAATCCCCCCAACGTGAGGGAGGATGATGACCCTGGCGTGGTGTGCCATGGTGGGCCAGTGAGATGCCAGGTGGATGAGGGCCTTGACCTTGGGGATGCTCAGGAGAAAAGTGACGGGGGGCTGAGGCAGGGGTTCGACCCTGCGGTCCCCCAGGTGGTGTGGGTATGGCTTTACGGACCACAGGGGAGTAGGTAACATGGGGTCGGGGTGTTGCTGGGGTCTGGGGCAACTGTCGGCGGCCTCTGCGGGGTGTACTGGTCCCCGAGGTCGAAGGGACTGGACTTCCACTCACCGAACTACTGCCCTACACAAAAAGTGAAATAAGGCAAATAAAAAGAACGAACAACAAATTCAACAACAGAACATATAGAAGAGAGGATGGCACAGAAAGACCAGGAGACAGACAGCATGACAGTGTGTGCAAGTTTGACAGAAAAGCAAGTGAGAGCATTCACATAGAAAGAACAGACAAAACCCAGATCCACAGCAACAAGAATAAAAGCACCAATCATAATGCAGGTGAAGTGGAAAAGAGAAATGGAAGGTATCAAAAAGTAACACATGAGATTCGAAATAGCACCATACATAGAGAAGCAACAAATCACGCAGAGGAAATAAAACAAAAGGACAGGAGAAAAGAAGGGCAAAGAGTTGATTTCTTGAGCAATAAATATGGTACAGGGTAAATATGGTGAGTCTGAAATGAGTTGTGATATACGTAACTTATGGCATTAGTGAGTATGACCCTGGGCAATATAACTGAAATGTCAAATGATTCAAAGCTACATAACATCTCAATTGCCTTATGCCTACATTGACAAGTTCAGCATTTCCTTTTATGAACAATCAGAAACAGACCCTGAAGTAGAAACTCAGTCAAAGAAAAGTCAGTACAACAGTACATACACTTTAATATAACACATTTATGCCATCAATTTACAACTCATTTTAAAAGAAAAATCAGAGGATGGCTGCAAGACCATTTCAAAGTTACTAAATATCTCTTTGTGTTCATTTAAATCAATGAGTAACTAGAAGCACTCGGAGAGCGCAAACCTCCGCCAAGGCCATAGGGTCACCGACATCACACGGAATACCCTTTGGCAAAGAGACTTATTCCACGTTGTTTCACACATCTACCATCATGTTTCAGATTCAGTGGTTAACCCTCTGGGGTCAGAGGGTATTTTTTGGACAGTCACTCGCCTGGCATAAATGTTTTATTTTTATTGCTGTTAACAGCTCTCCCTGCATCCCACAATCAAGTTTTCCGTCTCTTTTTTTCAGGACAACCTGTACTTTCAAAATATATATGCTATAGTTGTGTTTTATAAGTGTAATAAAGGTTTACAATCAGAAATAAGAAAGGAAAAGTAAAGAGGAAAATAATTTTCCACACACATTTATTCAAAACACACAGCAAACTATGATAAACTCCTAAAAACAATCTTTGGTGTGTCATGTGAGGTGAATCTTCCCTACGATTGGATTTTGGAAAACCATGTGATGGTGAACCAATTCCGATTGGACACTCACATTGCTCACGTCATCACACAGCTTATATGAGGAGTACAAAGATGGTGGGTGGTGGCTCAAACGTCCGCGGAGTTAACTTTTCAGCAGAAAAAAAAAAGTATGTTTCTATCTCATATCATTAAAAAGTTATTTATAATTTAGTAAAGCTTGGTCTCAGCTGTCGTATCCGACGGCGTCAGCCCCAGAGGGTTAAACCCTTAGATCTTCAGCAAATGTATGTAATCCTGCTAACAAACCAACCAACCAACCAACAAACAAATGGACGTGACCAAAAACATAACCTCCTTGGCGGAGGTAATAACTCAAAACAGCACATTCTTCATGAACCCATCCACTTTATGTGCTTGTTAAACTGGTTGTAAAACAGCCTCATAGAATGATAGTACTGCCACCACCACATTTAACAGTTTAAACGGTGTTCATGGGGTTGAATACCTTTATTCCTTCAAACACACTTCATTGTGGCCAAACAACTACGTCTTCCTCTAATCTGACCATACAACTTCAATCCCAAAGGCTTTTTTTGTCCATGTGGATGTCTGCAAACTTTATAGTCAAACTCAAAGGTGTCAGTTTTGGATCAGGGGGTTTCCATCTATTAGGCTGCAGATTGCCAGGAGCAAATGTTACCCTCTGCATGGTTTCTCCAGTCACATCCACTGCTTTCTCAAGTCATATCCACAGAAGCTTCAGAGTTGTCTTCTGTGTCTTGGAAGCTTCCCTCACAGGTCCTGTTCTAAACAAAATTTCCATACGCTACCATTCTGTTTCTATATATACAGTATAAATGACTGATTAAAATGAACTCCAAAAGATATTCAGTGCTTTGGAAATGTTCATGTATCCATCCCCTGATTTGTCTTTAGAAATAAATAAATAAACTCTCTGTAAAAGTAATAAATTAGGCATGTAATTTAAAGGCTGCGCATACTTGTACTGGCTTTACTTTAGTTGCATTGAATTTCTATTTTAAGGCCTATATCATCAATATTATATTCCTCAAATATTTGTTTATTTTTCATAAGAAGAAACACTGTGCTTTTTAAACTTATACACAATGCAGTTACTGAGAGTTGATACAATTTTACATCACTGGACATTTAATTTATATTACACAGAGGTGTACTCTTGTTGTATACTTTATATGCAACATGTTTAAACCAAATAATTAAATGTGAAAAACAATTTAAGCCCTCTAAAGAAATTTACATATGTCAGCAAAAACTAATTTATACTGATTTGTTCTTAAAAAAAGTCTGTCTTTTGGTTTCCAAACCACTGTTTTTTTTTTCCTTTTTAGAAAAGGGTGACAAAAACAGTAAGGACTTTTTGCCCAAAAACATACAGATGTGGCACACAGGGACAGCTATTTGGTTTTCAAATATACATTTTCATGCATATTTGGTTTTTGAAACAATGATGTAGTAGCAATTACCTCATTTAACAAGCAATTTGTTTGAATCAGTACATTACATCCATAGTAATTCTAAGTAGTGTGTGAGGATCATGCACATAAACATTGCTTCAAATGTTCTGCTATCTTCTGCACAACTGTGTGTTATTGCCAATGACACACATCTTAGTCTCTACTGTGACAGCACTGTAATACATATTAATGTCAAAGGACACTACAAAAAATCTGATTCATAAATTTTCAGCTGTATAAATATCCTAATCTAATCATTTTTAGTGGCCAGTAGTGGCCACAACTCCAACAAATGCAGGAAGCATTCACAAATAAAAATAAATAAATAAATAAACCAACAATACAAAAAAGAAACAACAACAACAACAACAAAAAAACACCTGCATCAATTCAACAAGTAACTGCATGACAATTCTTGCAAATTGAAAGAAAAAAAACTTGCCAACACAGAACACAAACAAATATAACCTGCAGTACATGCAGCAATATAATATACTGTTCTATGTAACGCTGACAGGATGCTGCTTTGTCATGTAATTGAATTTTGCAGTTTTAAGGTGTCAGTTACACTGTTCAACTACAAGCCTTTCTGTTACATTTTTCAAAATAACACTATACCACTGATGTTTTCACTGTCCACTAGCACAAGGTAATAGAGCACTCTCACACCAAACTAAAATACCTGTGCACATGCACTCCGAAGCCCACCTGTCTATGTGTTAGGCATTCACGACCCTCACTAGGCGATCGTGACCAACGCCGGTCCCGCTCGCGGTCATGCTCTCTGTCACGGGAGTGCCTGTGTCCATGCTCGCCTCCTCGCTCTGCTACATAACGCTCCTTCTCCACTGACCCATGGTGGTGGTGATGGTGGTGGTGGTGCTTCCGATCTTTGGACCGACCACGGTCTTTGTCACGATCCTTGTCCTTGGCTAAGAGGTCACCTGATTGATTGGTTGTGCTCATGTCTGACCCCAGGCCTGATGGTAGAATTTACTGGAGTTATTATTGAGCATACATGACAAAAAAAAAAATCACTCAAATCTGCTATAATACCTGATTCAATTACAATAAAATGCCTACATATTTTTAATGTACTTAAAGGGGTCTTATTACACACACATATTCAGCAAGCTAACACACAATCTCATGTGAAACCACAGAAATACCAAAGTCAGTTAATTTCACTTTATATCCTTGTACACACTCTGTTTTTCAGCTGCTGGTGTGCGCAAATAGTTATAGCAACAGGTGCACGAGGTGTTGGAAGGAGCTATGATTTTACACGTTTTGCATATGATTCCTGCTTCATGCGTGCTTCATGCGTACTTCATGTGCAATTTGACCAATTTCGCACTATGTGTGAAGGAGCCCTAACAAAACCCCAAAATCAATAGTGACTCACTAATGGCCTTCACAGGGCAGGGTTAACATTTCCACAATCCATTGTTTCAAGAAGACTTTGATAATAGAAATATATTGGCCATACCACAAGATGCAGTAAGCAGTAACATTTCTATAACACGGATTTATGACCTCGTCCCAACAGCCAGGGGCTGTGAGCATGGACCGGGCTGCTGGGCCACCCGCCCTCGACCGCCACCCAATCCTCTCTGCACCTGACCCCCATGGCCCCCTCTGCAGGTGGTGAACCCACAGGAGGGCGGGCCCACGTCGCTCTTTCGGGCTGAGCTCGGCCGGGCTTAGCCCGAAAGAAAATCAGCACCTCCAAAAAATGAAAATCAGCACCTCCAAATCCGACGCCATGGTTCTCGACCGGAAAAAGGTGCTTTGCCCTCTTCAGGTTGGTGGAGTGTCCTTGCCTCAAGTGGAGGAGTTTAAGTATCTCGGGGTCTTGTTCACAAGTGAGGAACGGATGGAGCATGAGATCGATAGATGGATCGGTGCAGCATCTACAGTGATGCGGTCGCTGTATCGGACCGTCGTGGTGAAGAGAGAGCTGAGTAGGGGGGCAAAGCTCTCGATTTACCGATTGATCTACATTCCGATCCTCACCTATGGTCATGAGATTTGGCTCATGACTGAAAGAACGAGATCGCGAGTACAAGCGGCTGAGATGAGTTTCCTCCGCAGGGTGGCTGGGCGCTAGGAGCTTGGAGTCGAGCCGCTGCTCCTCCACATCGAAAGGAGTCAGTTGAGGTGGCTCGGGCATCTTTTCCAGATGACCCCTGGACGCCTCGCTGGAGAGGTGTTCCGGGCACATCCCATTGGGAGGAGGTCCTGGGGAAGACCCAGGACACGCTGGAGGGACTACATCTCTCGGCTGACTTGGGAATGCCTGGGGGTTCCCCCGGAGGAGCTGGGGGAGGTGTGTGTGGATTGGGAGGTCTGGGCGGCTTTGCTTGAGCTGCTGCCCCCGCGACCCGACTCTGGATAAAGCGGAAGAAAATGGATGGATGGATTTATGACCTGATGAGACCAGGTTTAACCTCAACCAAAGGGAAAGGGCCAGGGAAGAAATGATCCGCTCATGATCAAGAATATACAAGCTCATCTGGTGGAGGTACAGTAGTGTCATGGTTTGGGCTTGAATGCATCCAAAGCAATTAGGAGGAACTTCATGCAGAAAAACAAAGATCCAAAGCACACAGCCAACTGAACAAAGGACTTCATCAGGAGGTAGAAGTGGAAGGTTGGAGGCAGTCCAAGAAAAATCAGTAGACCTTAATCGAAGTACACAGCATTTCATTTCTTGAAGAACAGACTAAAGGAAGAACTCCTTTGAAACAAAAAAAAAAAAAAAAAAAAAAAGAGGCTGCTGTAATGGATGGGGAAAGCAGAACACATTTTTTTTTTTTTTTTACAAAATTGAAAATCAATTTATTTATTTATTTATTTTTGAATGGCTTCTCTTGGACCCCCTCATTACCTTTGCGATCTACCAAGTAGCCAAAACTCACACTATGGGAATCACTGTGCTGTCTACTAGTATCAGCAACAGGTTGGTCATTGTTGGCACTTCCCCACAGCACCCTATACTCAAGGTTTTTTAAATTTACCAATATCTCCACCTTGTGGACATTTACAATTAATGCAGGTAGTAGAGAAGCTTGAATCTTCGACTGGACTGGGTTGCTTGATGCAAGGACGTTTCACTTCTAATCGCAGAAGCTTCCTCAGCTAAAAAGACAGAAGTCAGACTACCAGAGCAAGAATTTAGCTGAGGAAGCTTCTGCGATTAGAAGCGAAACGTCCTCGCGTCAAGCAACCCAGTCAATGATTCAAGCTTCTTTACTATGGAAACCACCTGGACAACGGAGAGCCTTCACAGAAAAATTAATGCAGGTATATGAACTTGGTATATGTCAACTTGGTATGCCATCCTTGACTGACATATTGACATCACTGCCCTTTTGGGATTCGCTGGGCCAAGACTTCATTGCATGCCATATGTATGACATTGTATTCTTTGAACTTGCACTATTTAATGTATATTTCCAAATATACTGACAAATACATAATGTAACAACATGTAATGTTATAAATGTTAATTTTAGATTATACATTTTATTTTGGTTACTGTCAGCAATGATACTGTAGAACCTGTAACTTTTGATGACTACAATATTCACAATTGATCACAATAACATTCTGTCATGTTGTTTTTAGATTTGTGTGTTTGTTTGTACAATAGGGGCTCTATCCAACCTGTGTCAGCATCAGTGTAGCGGCACAGGGACCTCTCGGAGGTTCGATGACTCCGGTCTTTTCGGCGGTGTCCGTGTCTCGAAGTTCTTCCCTCTTCAGGTATTACACGCTCCATTGTGTAATCATCCGCTCGTCCTTTCTCCCTGTGGCCACACCCAGACCTACTGTGACCAAGTGAGGAGGCCGAGCGTTTCATGGGACTACTGTCATTGATGGTCTGAGAGAGACACAGAGAAAGATGTGGGTGTTTTGACTGGTTGTCAACTTAGCGTTGTTTGTGCGTGTGTGTGTGTGTGTGTGTGTGTGTGTGTGAGTGAGTGAGTGAGTGCAGCCTGTACTTGTACTGTATGCCAGCGACCCCCACTCCACACTCAATCCATAATCAAATACTTCTAAATTAGCAGGAATATTGCCATTGTATTACATCACAGACATAGATTCCTCAATTTCTCTTTACAAAGGAACAATAAAGTTCTACCTAATCTAATCTAATCTAAAAACTATAAATAACAACTAGTACGGGTCGGGAACACAAAACAATTACTGAAATTGGAACATTTCTTTTATTCACCTTAGAATGATTCATGATTCTGTTTATGATTCTAGATAACTATAACACCCAACTAGCAATTAATATCATTTACAGTGACTGGAAGATACATTTTTTTTCTTTATTTTTTTTGCTGTGAGCTATAGTAAAGGTGCCACTATGCTCCTGGTAATGAAATAAAATAAAATAAACTAATAAGATGGATGTCACAAAGTTACAGTCGGTGAGAGACCACACAACACTTCCCACGTCAAAATAAGCCTAGTAAAACAGAAAATACTGACAAAATACAAAAAAAAAACATCAAGTTGACAACAGGCAGCTACATAAAAAATGTCTTGCAAGACTATATTTGTTTCAGAAAATGTTGCAAACACAGAGAACACAAACAAATACAGCCTATAGCCAGTGTTGCCACAGTTACTTTGAAAAGTTACTTTTTACAGTTACTCATTAGCAGCTGCAAACAACTTGTCGGCAGCTGCTGAATGTAAGGGCCCCTTCACACATAGTGCGAAGTTTGGACGAAGTGCACACTTAATGCGCATGACGCAGGAATCATGTGCAAACCGTGTAATGTCGTCCCTGCCCCCAACGCCTCATACACCAGTTGCTACAACTATTTGCGCACACAAGCACCTGAAAGACAAAGTGTGCGCTGTACAAACCCATCACACCCTCTCATGGCAGGTGTCGGCCAAATTCCAGGTGACACACATGAACATCGAACACCGCTCGCTCGCATGGCACTTAGAAAATGTGTGGCCAGTCACACTGCACAGACTGCAGACAATGACAGAGAAATTTGTCTAAGTCCCACACGAGTGTGGCTTTGGTGTGTGCGCTGAGATGACAGGAGGTGTGTCCACCCACTGAAGCGGCTGTGGAAATCTGTGGATCTGGACATTCCAGCTGGACACCACGTATTGCGTTTGGATGGACATGGACAATGAAATGCCCACTGTGACGCATGTGTGTCTGTTTGCTGTTATCAAGTGGACATAAATAAAAACATACTTCACTATGGCGACATGCTGCAGTGAGCGAGTGTGCGCACAGAGTGCACATGGACAGGCTGCTCCCAGGTTGAAATGGACCATCAGATCAGAACAAGCAGCAGGCAATCCCACTGTCACATCACCCACGTGAGCTCTGTTCCACATGATGCGGTGTCCTGCAGCACGTCTTCCACAAGGCGTGTGCTCGAGGTCAGTTGGAGACGCCCCAGCAGATGTGGACATGAATGAGACGAACAAACTGCTTCTCATTCATGTGATTTCATGACTGTATGTCTGTGACCATGGGTCATTTACAGAGGAACAGACGGATCATATTTATATTGCTCGCTTGATAAATGCAGGGTTTTTATATGGTGTGTGATTTTTACATTTTTTGTAATACTTCCATGTCCTTCCTGATATGAGACAGATTTCCACAGCTTTCAAAGAACAGCTCTGTAGTTCAGTCGTAAAGTCTCTGAGCTTTTGGACAGCGTGAGTTTGCGTCCAGTGAGCTATATGGTTTTTTTCTTTTCATTTTTTTTTCTTTTTTTTTTCACATAAATGGCAAATGGGGTCCCACAGGTACCAGCTGGTTTCATTATTTTTTTTTTATATTCAACATAAGTGGTGCAATATGCCGCAGCTGGCACTGTGTGTTCCTTCCCGAAAGACACCGGCACGTGCACAAACTCTTGCACTGGGCTCGTGCATGCCTGCCCATCGGCAACTGTATAAAGTAACTAAATAGTAACTAAAAAAGTAACTTTTCAAAGTAAATGTCGCAACAATGCCTATAGCATACCTACCAGTTTGAACTGATAGCATGTCAGCTGCAAATCCAGACGTCGCGCACAAAAGTGATTATTTATTTTTTGTAATTGCTGCATTTCGTTGATTATCTTGCTTTTAATGTGTATAGCACTTTGGTCAACCCAGGTTGTTTTAAATGTGATCTATAAATAAAGTTTGAATTGACTTGCGTCAAAATGTGGAAACACTGCAAATATCCACAAGCAAAGTACCAGCTCACAACTCAGTGGAAGTACTAATAAAAACAAACAGGGGGTCTTTTACTGACTGACTGTTCACTGCATCATGAATAAAATAATGAAGCACAAATCATCAAAGTCATCAGTAAATTGAGGATATGTGTAACAGCTAGTGATGCATTCAGTGGCCATCAGTAAAAGTCCTCCAGGCAGAACCTGCTTTCCTGGTGATAGTAGTTCTGTTGTTTTGTGAATTACTCTTTGTGTTGTGGATATTTTCAATACGTCTATGCTTTATGCATGCCTTGTCTGAATTTTCAGCAGACATAATATGATATCTAATTGTTGCATGTGCTGTAAGTTATGGCCCCTTCACACATAACACAAAGTTGGGCGAAAGAAGCAGGAACCAGCCAAAAAATGGCAGAAAGCCCCCGCCTGAAAGGGGGAACTGCAAAATATTCTACCTGCTGTCGGGGTGACACACGGTCGGACAGGCATGAATGACACTGTGGTGATGGTTTTGTGCAAACAAACAAACAAACAAACAAACAAAAAAAACACACACCAAAAAAAACAAAAAAACAAAAACAAAAACACAGCAATTTCTAACATTTAATCCCTCTTAATGAGCAGACAATACAAGTATGATTCTTCTGTTCCTCTGTAGATAACCTATGGTCATAGACGTAAAGTCATGAACTGACATGAATGAAGCCATGCGCTCTTTTCATGTCCACATCTGCTGGTGCCGCATGTCCAGCCAGCCACGCATGTCCAGCGAGCGGCGCGTCGAAGGACACCGTGTCATGTGGACCATAGTTGACGTGGTGGACATGCCATTCAGATCACCAGCTGAATGTGAATGTACACATGATCAGACGGTTGTTTTCACATGGGACAGCTTGACGATGTGCACGCTGACACGGTCGCTCCTGCCCGTTGCAAAGGCGATATGTGTTTTAATTTATTTCTACGTGAGGACAGCATGCCCATGCACGCAACTCACGGTGGAATGATGTCAGGTCATATCCTTCATGGCACGGTACATGTTCTCCAGCTGTGACTTGTGAGTCCACAGATCTCAATGGCAGCGGCTGGAGCAGACACGCCCCCATCTGTTGACCAACTCAGCTCACAGAAAAAAAAGGTGTGAAGACTGCCTCGATCGCACCATTCAGCCATGGTGTGACATGGCTGATGATTTCATTCAGCTCCTTGGCTGTGGCACGATATGTCCAACCTGCGTTCGACACGCCGTGCCAATGCTGCGAACACGATCAGATAGCATGCGACCTCATCTTGCACGCCATTCGAATAGGTTTCCACCGTGAGTGGCAGACGAATGTAGAGTGCACGTGCTGTGCACGAATGGTTATGGTGACTACTGTACGAGGCGTTCGAGGCAGCTTCGATTTTTCACGAGTGGCATATGATTCCACCTTCGTCGGCTAGTCAGCTTCAGTTGTGTTATGTGTGAAGGGGCCCTTATGTTAGTTTGTGTTTACTATGTTTGCAAGTCTTCCTCTCAAATTGAGATGTTTTTGATGCAGTTATCTGTTGCTGATTTGATGAAAGTTTTTTTTTTATTAGTTTTATCTATTTATTTTACTTTTTTGTTCTTTTTTTTGCATTTGTTACTGCTGTCTGAATTTGGAAGTGTTATGCCCCCTCTTGGCCACCGTACAAAATAATCACAACTGCAATTTAAAGTAAACGTACTTTGCCTCAGTGATATCCTAAGTGATACGAGGTCTGTTAGAAAAGTATCGGACCTTTTTATTTTTTGCAAAAACCTGATGGATTTGAATCACGTGTGCTTGCATGAGCAAACCTTGAACCTTCGTGCGCATGCATGAACTTTTTCACGCCTATCGATTACATCATTTTCTGGTAAGCAGCCTTTGTGTGAGGACATGTGTAGTGCGCTCGGCGGATTTTCATTTCAAGGAAAAAGACAGACGACTGGAGCAGCACCGCATCAAATTTTGCCAGAAACTGGGCGACAGCCAGATGGAAACTATTCGGAAGATTCAGACGGCTTTCGGTGACGATACTTTGGGCATCCCATAGATTAAGGAGCGGTACAACCGGTTTAAAGACGTCCGCACAACAGTGGAGAGCGAGCCACGCTCCGGTCGGCCATCAACATGCAGAAATGACCAGATCATTTCCAAAGTGAACGCTGTGGTGATGTGGGACCGTCATGTGGCTATCTGAGAAATTGCGGAAGAGGTGGACATCAGCACTTTTTTGGCACATTCCACTGTGACAGAAGATTTGTCCATGAAAGAGTGGCGGTGAAATTCATGCTGCTGCTGATGGCGGAGCAAAAGCGCCTCCGTGTTGAAGTCTCACAGGACATGCTGTGACATGCCCACCTCTTCCACAATTTCTCAGATAGTCACACGACTGAAAAGTCACAGAAAGCCGTCTGAATCATCCGAATGGTTTCCACCTGGCTGTCGCCCAGTTTCTGGCAAAATTTGATGCGGCGCTGCTCCAGTCGTTCCGTCTTTTTCCTTGAAATGACAATCCGCCGAGTGCACTCCACATGTCCTCACACAAAGGCTGCTTACCAGAAAATGATGCAATCGATAGGCGTGAAAAAGTTCACGCATTCGCACGAAGGTTCAAGGTTGGCTCATGCAAGCACACGTGATTCAAATCCATCAGGGTTTTGCAAAAAATAAAAAGTTCCGATACTTTTCTAACAGACCTCGTATTTAACCAGACTAAAATATTTAGCAACAAAATAACTGGTGGGTGAGACAGACATACTGTCCAACCTCCATTTGAGTGATTTCCAAGAGACTTTAAAGTTACCCTAATGAAATACTCAAACTCTCATATGTATGTACAAGCCATGTCTATCTAGTTTTACTTTGGACTATGCTTGGGCACTATGCAAACCAGGAATTGACTGGATTACATAGTTTTAAGACTATTTTGTAATTCCTATTGAATTAAAATGTGTGGGGATGTTAACCCCCCCAAATGGTTAAACCCACAGAAAGTTCAGACCCATGATACAAAAGAAGATATTTTAAAACAAGAAAAAAAAAAAAAATAACAGAGATGATGATGATGATGGCTATGACCATACCATCCATACCTCATGTAAAGTTACATTTTAAAAGAAGAATAGAATAAGGATCAGTACAACACTCCTTCATCCACGGCACCCTAAAATATTCTGAACATGGCACAAAAATTCCTCTTGTAAGCTGTTCTGGCTTTGCGTGCTTTTATGTTACCAGTCAGCCATAGAGGTTGTGGTGCTGCTCATGTGGTGATGAGTTCTAGTCCCCATGCTTTAAGGTGTGACAGCAGAACAGACATTGTGCTGAAGGTACCTGTGGCTAAAACAATATCATGCTTTTCCAGTGCTACATCCTTTTGGCGGCTGAGTTGGTCAGTTTTTTGATTTGGCACTGAATGATCGGCAGAAAGTCATGAACTAGCAGATTATCCAGCCTCAAAGGAGCAGCATTGAGAATTCTGAGCATGTATCCATTCACACACATAAATCTTTTTGTTGCTTCCGCTGACAAACAAATGCATACATACATGTGCCTGCTTGGACGCATTTTCCGGACTTCCAACATGCATGTGGGCAGGTTGTAGTGGGGGGCACAGTTAATCTTAACGTTAGCTTTGATAATGGCAAATCCACAAACTGAAAAGTACATAATGCTAAACCAATAAACTGCTAAAATATGCTGTATTATATGACTTGGGTTAGGTTATTTTGGCCCTAAAACCCTTAAAAACAGACGTGAACAGCTGAAAATGTAATATTTGGCATGCCAAAAATATTTAGCAAGCCAAATTTCAGACAATAATCAACATGTTATAATTAAATGAACAAATAAAACTAAACTGTAGTTTCCGTTTAACAGTCATAGTACTTCTTAAGGTGATGCCTGTTGCCTGTGCACGATGTACCAGTTTTACTTATTGGATTAGTGCATAAGCCCCAACAGGAATAAACATGTATGATTTTAGGGTTCACAAACATTTCTGAATAATAAACTTTATTCAGAAAAAGTTAGCTGTGTAAAAGTTAGCAGAACTAAATTTAGTGGAAGCTCATTTGGACTGCTAATGGTTTTCAAAGTTAGCTGTAAAGCTAATCCTTTCGTAAAAAAGGTCGCTTCACTAGCTGTTAGCTGATTAGCTGAACTGTGCCCACCACTGGCAAGTGGGATTCTAGAGTTTAACGTACATAGATGTGCAACACTTATATAATCAAGCGCACAGGCATGAGAACGCTGAGTGAAAAAGCACAAGCAATAGCAGCGAAAGAAAATCTGAGACACAGAAGCCACAACATCATGGCACAAAGATACTGATTTGAGGAGAGACCAATGCAGTTCAAAGAAGTGCATGAGAGAAATAGCGTGGCCTGCCATCAGATTAGATCATGCCATTAAGCCCCTACTTAAAATAGTAATAATTTTCTGAAGCACCCTGGTGTGCTCCCCTCCAGAAAGCTACTGGAGATATGGCAAATGGGTAAGAAGCATTGTTAGGGAGAAGGACAGGACAAGACAGGGAAGACAGAGTAATACACTGAGGTTACTGCCACGGTGCTTCCCTTTCCCCCCGCTGCTGTATGAGCACAGGAAGACACACACACACGCAAACACACAGACGCACAAACACACACACACACACACACACGCACACACAGAGCCACAAATACACAAAAGGCAGGGTCACATATGGAACACAACCAAAGGAAAGAGGGAAGTCATGAATCAATGCACAATGGACGGAGCAAGAAGGGGTACAAATGACAAAAACAGGAGGGTGTAGTTGGAGAGGCAACCCAAGAAGAGAGGAGAGAAAGATGGTGAGACAGAAAATGTGACAAATTAGACACTGAAACTGCAGCATAGGTGGTAGAAAAACACTTACCACGGACATTTGGGGTGGATGGTGCCAAAATAACATCTTATAGACAACGTCAACATGAAAATGCCCACATGATCCAGCAGCAATGGCAAAAATTTGTCAAATTGAAGACACACAAAAGAAAATACACTCACAGAAACAAACACAGAATTGGCTTAAACTCGGTCTATGCAACCAAAACAGTGAGTTTACGGCTAGACAACAGTGTCTACACATTTGTACACACATAGTGTAGAACAAACCAAGGCTTCTGTTTTGTGAAAGAATATAAAACAACCAAAAGTCTAATGTGCCTCCAAGACATTCCGGGTTGTATTTAATTTGACCCAGTATGTCATATATTAGTGTGTAGTACCTGTGTGTTAATTGTTAAGATATGATCATTCTTAAAAATTGTGAAAACGTGCCTAAGGCTAACAGATTTTCCTGACTTTCCCACTGCAGACACTGGTGTTCACCAGGGATATGTTCTGGCTTCTACACTGTTCAATGGACTGGGTATGGGGTAGGGTTTAGAACCCAGCAGCTTAGGTGTCCTTGTTGGCGAAGAAAGATTTACTTACCTTGACTTTGCAGATGATGCTGTTATCTTTGTGGAATCACAGATACCCTAATTACATCATTTGAGAAGATGAATATAGAGGTGTCTGGGTTTGTGATTGTCCTAGAGCAACACTAAAATCCAGGCTTTGTATAACTTCCTGGACTTGACCATCAGGAGAGCACCTGTACGTGTTTAAAGTCACAGTCATGTCTCTGGGGGCCTCAGCCTTTGAGATCGAGAGATGCCTGGGAAGAGTTTATGGAGTCATGAAGTCATCAGAAAGAGGTCTTTGAATGATGCCAATACCTTTGCAAGAGAATGAAGTGCCCAAGTCTTTTTTGTTCCTGGTACTTCCTGTCTCACTGTATGGCTGTGAGACTTGCACACTAAACAGTGACTTAAGGGCAGAACTAAATGCCTTTGGTATTCTGTCTCTTCTGAGGATCCTTGGTACCACTGGAATGACTTTGTGTCAGATGAGGCAGTACTTAAGGAGACTCAGATGAGGAGTATCACCTGAATTGTAAGGGAACTGTTGTGTGGGCCGCTGAAGAGGAGGTACTGCTGGCCCACCACCACCAGATGGCGCCCTGCTGGAGTGCGGCTTCAACTCATTCATCTCATCACCATCACCATAAAGGCCTGACTGCAACTCCACCTCCTCGCCGAGAAATCAACTACCAATCAGGTAATTTTCTCTGCTGAACAAAAACATTGTGTAATAGTCTGAACTTCTTTTGCAGCCGTTATCCTGTGGTGTTTGCCTTATCTGTGGGATTGGCGTTTGGTGTGATCAGCGACGGCTTCGCTACACACTCCAACCAGATAAGTGGTTTGACAGGAGCTGCACGAGTGTGTGATTGGAGGTGGAGGTTTCTCCCTCCTTTTCTGAATACAGGACTGTGGGATTACTGAGTGTGCGACCTCACACTCATCTGGACTGTCTCTGTTCTCTGCCAGCAGTACCGGGTCTGACTGCTGAAGACAGCGGCCACCTGGGGCGCAGGGCTTGGCGGCTCCGGTGTTCTTCAGCTCCGCTGGCGGTGGAAGCTGTGTGGATCCGGCTTTTCACTCGCCAGGCGTCTTATATCATCGAGCCTGCCCACACGTCACCTGGTGTATGATTGACAGTCACTGTATTTTTATTGTCTGTACTTCGTTGTGTGATTCACAACATTAAATTGTTACTTTTTTGGCTTATCCATTGTCCGTTCATTAACGCCCCCTGTTGTGGGTCCCGTGTCACGACACTTTCACAACAGGAACATTCCCTTTGACATTTTGGGCATGTGGAGAATTTCTCTGGACATGATCCAGCTCCCACTTTTCTAAGTAATGAGGACCCCATTAAGTCAACGATGGCCAAGGGGACACCCATTATTTCATCGGCACGCACCAGATTGATGGCTACATTTGAAAGGTGCAGGATGGACACACATATTGTTGTAGTTTGCCTGAGTGTTTGCAATCCAGGACCCAAGGTGGTTCTGTAGAGTGGTTGATGTGGCAATGCCTGGCACCAGTGCATGCTTCCATACCTGACCTGGTAACAGTGCAATATTTATAAATAAATAATACCCTCCCAGATGCAAAAAAAAAAAAAAAAAAAGAGAGATCACAGTCAACACTAGATACACATTGCAAACATAAAGTTTGGACACAATGTGTTCATGATTTATGGAAGATAGAAAGATTTTGCCCAAATAGCTATGCAATTGTCATATGTGTGTTAACGTCGTACATAAATTTAGCAAAAATTCAACCTCTATTATCAATTATTCTGAAGCAATAGTTGAAAGAAAATCAACAGTGTGATTAGTATAAATTCATATGTTATCATTCATCTCAATGCTATCTATCTATCTATCTATCTATCTATCTATCTATCTATCTATCTATCTATCTATCTATCTATCTATCTATCTATCTATCTATCTATCTATCTATCTATCTATCTATCTATCTATCTATCTATCTATCTATCTATCTATCTATCTATCTATCTATCTAATATGCAAAATGAAGTTTCTTGTCAAATATTTATGAGTTATGATTGTTGCAGTAATTTATAAAAAATTAGCAACCAAACAACCCTCAAGTCTAATTAGGTCATATGCTACCCACAGGGTACCTGTGCTGTGGATAAGAAAGGGTTCACCATGTCAATGTTCATGTTTATCACAAGAATACAGTGAGGAAAATAAGTATTTGAACACCCTGCATTTTTGCAAGTTCTCCCACTTAGAAATTATGGAGGAGTCTGAAATTTTCATCTTAGGTACATGTCCACTGTGAGAGACATAATCTAAAAAAATTCCGTAAATCACAATTTATGATTTTTTTAATCATTTATTTGTATGTAATAAGTATTTGAACACCTGTGAAAATCAATGTTAATATTTGGTACAGTAGCCTTTGTTTGCAATTACAGAGGTCAAACGTTTCCTCTAGTTTTTTTTTTTACCAGGTTTTCACACAATGCAGCAGGGATTTTGGTCCACCCCTCCATACAGATCTTCTCCAAATCTTTCAGGTTTGGAGTTTCAGCTCCCTCCAAAGATTTTCTATTGAGTTCAGGTCTGGAGACTGGCCAGGCCGCTCCAGGACCTTGAAATGCTTCTTACGGAGCCCCTCCTTAGTTGCCTTGGCTGTGTGTTTGGGGTCATTGTCATGCTGGAAGACCCAGTCATGACCCATCTTCAATGCTCTTACTGAGGGAAGGAGGTTGTTTGCCAAAATCTCGCAATACATGACCCCATCCATCCCCAGAGTATGATGTTTCCACCCCCATGCTTCACGGTTGGGATGGTTTTCTTGGGGTTGTTCTCATTCTCTAAACATGGTAAGTGGAGTTGATTTCAAAAAGCTCTCTTATGGTCTCATCTGACCCCATGACCTTCTCCCATGCCTCCTCTGGATCATCCAGATGGTCACTGATGAACTTCAAACGGGCCTGGACATGTGCTGGCTTGAGCAGGGGGACCTTGCTGCCCTGCAGGATTTTAAACCATGCCAGCATCATGCGTTACTAATGTAATCTTTGTGACTGTGATCCCAGCTCTCTTCAGGTCATTGACCAGGTCTTCTTGTGTAGTTCTGAGCTTTCTCAGAATCATCCTTACCCCACAACGTGAGATCTTGCATGGAATCCCAGACCGATGGAGATTGACAGTCATCTTGTGTTTCTTCCACTTTCTAATAAATAATCATAACAGTTGTTGTCTTCTACCAAGCTGCTTGCCTGTTGTCCTATAGTCCGTCCCAGCCTTGTGCAGGTCTACAGTTTTGTCCCTGGTGTTCTTAGACAGCTCTCTGGTCTTGGCAATGGTGGACAGATTGGAGTGTGATTGATTGAGTGTGTGAACAGGTGTCTTTTATACAGGTAGCAAGTTCAAACAGGTGCAATTAATACAGGTAAAGAGTGCAGAATAAGCGCGCTTCTTAAAGAAAAATTAACAGGTCTGTGTGAGCCAGAATTCTTGCTGATTGGTAGGTGTTCAAATACTTATTTGCAGCAGTAACATACAAATAAATTATTAAAAAATCATACATTGTGATTTCCGGAATTTTTTTTTTTAGATTATGCCTCTCACAGTGGACATGCACCTAAGATGAAAATTTCAGACCCCTCCATGATTTCTAAGTGGGAGAACTTGCAAAATCGCAGGGTGTTCAAATACTTATTTTTTCTTACTGTATGTCCATATACAAAGATATAAACATGGACAACATTATCGCATGCATAGTGTGTTCATAGCAGCAAGACCCAAACAAGTACGTAAAAAATAACAGAAACAAACAAAAATAGTTGGGCATCATTAAAAGCTTTGTTTGGAAAAAACCAAAAGACAACATTACAAAAACAAGAAGGCACTCAGAGAGTGCACACCTCCGCCAAGGCAACATATATTCCAGAAAATATGTTCTAGATCAAATTCAAAATTAAAATTTTACATTTTCTAGGACATTATCCATCTGCTCAACACATTTCCTCAACAAGCTGTCCCAAGATTTCGAGTTTAATGTTGTTATATGCCAAGCATTCTTGTGGATCTCAGCTCCAGGATGTATTCTGGATCACCTACAAAACTGAACCGGTGATTTTCTGGAACATTATCTACAAGCTCACAAAATTTTTTATTGAAACCTGTTCAAAACAGACAAAAACAAAACAAAATGAAAAACAGGCAAACATCACTGAAAACAGTGGCGGAGACAATAAAGACATAATGCTTGATAAAAGTAGTGCCAATGATGAATGCTTGCATGGAGAATTCGTTAAGGTGTGTCTGTGTGCAAATGCAATGCTATTGTTTGTGCTCTTCCCTTGCCAAAAAATAGTACTGATAAGTATATAAAAAGTAAACTAGAAGTATACTTCAAACATACTTGCATATACTACTTTTTGGTAAGGGTTATTTTTCATGAGTTGAAGTGAAAGATCTAACAAAAGGTTAATATTCAGTCGTGCACATAACTGGCACTTCTGCGTGCTAAAAACAACTAATGCACAGTTGAAAATACAGAATGAAGCGCTTTTCCTACAATCTGTCATCATTGCTTTAGCACACACGACCACCACAAGCATGCCTTTTTATTCTTCTCAAAATGTAGTTACAAATTTGTTGAAATCTGTGTTAGTGAAAGACAATCCATCCACCTGGCTGGTATGGTATATCAAGATGCTGAATAAACAGCATGATTATTGCACACATGTGCCTTGGACTGGTTATAATAAAACAAACAAACAAAAAATAAATAAACAAATAAATAAGCCTTTGATCTTTTACTTCCATGCATGAAAAACATGTTTTGTGAGCATATGGCATCTGGACGACTCAGCGGGAGATGTAAAGACATAAAATGGATGAGTACATCAGAAGGAGGCAGTGACATTTAAAGGGGTCACACTGTGTAAAATCAGTTTTTATGTACGCTTTGTATAGCAGTTGAGCTGTGCAGAAATCCACCAAATCAATTAATTTCAATAATTTGGACTGTAAGAAGTCCAAATTATTATTAGAAGTTTCAAATTCAACATCCTAAAAGAGCATGTGGAAAATAACCTTGCTATAATTAAAATTTGGACATGAAGAACTGCTGCCTTTAGATTTATGTGGCGTATATCATGGAAGTGCCATGTGGGCTTTGTGCAACACACAGAGAGACAGACAGGTTGTTCAGTTGTGACATCACAGATGCTGTCCCTCCCTATGTATACACTGAAAAAAATGATACATTGGATCAACTTAAAAAAATGATGTAATTTGTTACAGCTAATTTTTTTTTTTTAGTTTTTCATAATGTATATTTCTGATTTGGTAAAGTGATTCCAGCAGATTTAAACTGGAAACCACAATTTTCCATTAGACCAATGTAAATACGTGCTTTGAATGAAGTGCACTGATGTTTCTCTTTTTTCAGTGTAGGCTGGCAGCAGTTCATTTTCATTTAAAGTGACAGCACATAAATATTTGGCAGTTTAAGGATGGATCTCATTAGCTTTAATATCTTTTGAAAGACATTTGTTTCTGGGTATCAGTGTGTTGAATAGGTATACAGTATGACCCCTTTAATTCACCTCAAACGAACACTATGAATGTCATAAGGTCCTTTTATATTCAAACATCAAATCAAATTAAATTCAGCAATCACGAGTTTTCTTCAAAATGTGTCTTAATGCATGTTCATTTCATCCAGGCATTGAAAGGCGATGAGGAAGAACAAAAATGAGGAAATGAGAAGTGAAACAGAGAGTGGAGAGGTGGGGAATGCTGCTCACTTGGTTGTCGCCTGGTAGGCGTGGCATGGAAGCAGCCCTGCCGTGGCCTTCCATTGGAGGAAAGTGCTCAGTATCCGAGTAACCATCCTGCCCCATCTCTCTCATCTCTACCGTCTGCAAACAGAGCAGGAGATGGTGTGACTGGCTGATGTGAAAAGTGACAGAGAGGTAGGCAGAAATGTTTGAGAACTGAGGGTGGAGGAGGATCTCACAAAGAAGTCAGTGGGAGAATTTGGAAATTGTGCATTAGGGATACAACTATTTTGCAACCCTATATCGCTGTATCATATTCCGATGAGCTTTTCTATAAAACAATGAAAATCAATATATTTGTTTTTTGATTGAAAAAGTTCACCCATGACTAACTTTTTTTTATCCTAGGTTGCATTTGGATGGATTTTCCAACAACTAGAACGCATGGTTGAATAATAAACAAAAAAGGGAAAAAGCATGATGACTCAGTGATTCAATCTAATTGCCAATGAATTCTTACAAATGCTAAGAGTTTATTGAAAGCCAAGAGTTTTATGCAAACTTGTCTATATTCATATGGGTTTGCATTTGGCGTAAGAGTATAAACATGGGTTGATGGTGTGAACCCTTTTAAAGATAGCTCAAAAATGATTATAAAAGCTCATCTAAATATAATTCAGGAAATTGTTTTTCAGGAAAAACATTAAGAAGTTGCATCCCTAGTGTGCATGTTGGGGTTGTGTTTGTCTTACTTCTGTATTGTACAATAAAAAAACACAAAGAAACTAGTCTTTGCTTGTTGCATGACTAAGGCTATGGGAAAACTGCAACTGTGTAAGTGCAAAGGTACATGACAAACAAAACAAACAAACAAACAAAAAACACTAAATAAATATCTGTGATTAGCTGTGGGTAACAATTTGCTGTAGTTAGTGATTGATATATGAGCAAGATGTCATGTGCCATAATGCTGCTACTTTGCCTGTGCAAATACCATATTCGTGATGATCTGATGGCCAAGGGCTGAGCATCAGCCCTCCCCCCTTTTAAAGAAAGATGATTAAGTACCCACCCAAAATTAAATCATATTTATTAATTAAAGTAATAAATGCCCACCTAAATCTGTCATCTGTTTCTCCAGTGCTCTTACTGTGAAAGACTCATGGAAGAAACGGGAAGTGCTGTGTAGCAATGTGGCAAGATTTGCCACAGTCACACAGCGAAGGAGCTACTCTGTTTGTGGTCGATTTTGTCCGTCAAAAGTTATTTTTCCATCCACCAAAATTAGTTTCTTGTTAGATGATGTCCACAAAGTTCATTGTTAAGTTTTATGCGTGTTCAGACTTTTTTGGGGTGAGTTCAGATGGCTCTTTTCTGCTGCCTGGATGTTTGTTTGCTGTTTTGAGAGGGAGAGAGTGGGACACAGAGCACCCATAGCGCTTCTGGATGAGAATACAACGAAACGGGCTTCAAGTGAGTGTCAGCGACAGACTGGATGTTCCACTGTTTTCAGGGAGAGGCACCTTATTCCATTTAAGGTCATGTGCGGGGAAGGGGTAGGGCCATTGACCAACAAAGGCATTCACTCACATCTTCCTTCAATTTAGAATCATCATTTCACCTAACCTGCATGTCTTTGGAAGTAGGAGGAAGCTGAAGCACCCAGAGGGAGCACACGCAAGCATGGGAAGAACATGCCAACTCTACACAGAAAGGACCAGGCCAGAAGTGAACCTGAGACCTTTTTTGCTATCAGGCAACGGTGCTAACCACTAAGTCACCATGCTGCCCTGTATTATTTAAAAACAAAATCTGAATTATAAGAATTCAGACACCAAGTCCTGCTAAGACAAACTGTTTCTTGTGACTAGCATTTAATTTATTATTTATATATTAAAAGTACACATAAGTTGCCCACGAAGGCAAGGGACACAGCTGTAACTTGAGTTTTGACTGTCGGCCCATCTTATTTTCACCAAAAGTTAACCTCTTAAAATGAGTAAACAGCTGAGACCTGCAGCACATTTGAGCAGCTTAGGTCACCATCTAGCGGGCGATGTGAGCATTTCAGGGCTTCTGTACATTTCCTACTCAATACCTGAAATTCAGCAAAAAAGGCATTTATAAATGTCAGAAAAACACAATTTTTTTTTTTTTTTTTTGGTCAGGCAGATCTTTGACCTCCCAGTATTAATGCATAAAATTTCAATTTTGAGAGTTTTATGATTCTTAAGTCTTAGGATGTGGAAGGTACGGATGGAAGGCCAGACGAAATGACAGCAATTTCTTTTGATAAGCACAACTTACAGTTGTGAAAAAAGACTGTTTGGTTGGTGTTTTTACAGTACAAGTGTTTATTACATAATATTAACTGGTATTTGTGTTTGGCAGTTTGTTTATATTATCGCATCCTAACAGTGTCTTATTCAAATTAATTCCTCAATATTCACTCTTTTTTTAATCTAACTACACATCTCCAGACCTCTTTTGTTTGACATGGATGAGTGATTTACAAGCAGAACTGATATCTGTCTTTGATATCTGTCAGTCTCTTGAAGTTGTATTCAAAGAGAGAGTTTTAACAGCATGCTGACAGATGATATGGACTAGTCTAATGCCAGGGGCTCCAAATCAGATGTGGAAATGTAAGGTGAAATAGACAATGGCACACCCAGAAGGCTACTTACTAAAACACATATACTAAAAAGCAAAAAAAAAAAAAAAAAGAAAAACCCCTACTGCATCATTAAAATAACATAAAATAAAATATGCTTATTCCAACCATCTCACCCTATGTACTTCATAATGTCACTCCAGAACAGGCACAATTTTCTTTCTTTCTTTCTTTTTTCTTTCTTTTCTTTCTTTCTTTTCTTTCTTCTCTTCTTCTTTCTTTTTCTTTCTTCTTTCTTTTCTTCTTTCTTTCTTTCTTTCTTTCTTCTTCCAAACAAACAAACAAACAAAAACAAAAAAACAAAAAAAAACAAAAAAACAAAAAAACACAGCAATTTCTAACATTTAATCCCTCTTAATGAGCAGACAATACAGTATGATTCTTCTGTTCCTCTGTAGATAACCTATGGTCATAGACTAAAGTCATGACTGACATATGAAGCCATGCGCTCTTTTCATGTCCACATCTGCTTGGTGCCCGCATGTCCAGCAGCCCCGACGATGTCCAGCGCGCGCGTCTGACACCGTGTCATGTGGACCATAGTTGACGTGGTGGACATGGCCATTCAGATCACCAGCTGAATGTGAATGTACACATGATCAGACGGTTGTTTTCACATGGGACGCTTGACGATGTGCACGCGACACGGTCGCTCCTGGCCCGTTGCAAAGGCGATATGTGTTTTAATTTATTTCTACGTGAGGACAGCATGCCCATGCACGCAACTCACGTGGAATGATGTCAGGTCATATCCTTCATGGCACTGTACATTTCTCCTCCAGCTGTGACTTGTGAGTCCCAGATCTCAATGGCAGCGGCTGGAGCAGACACGCCCCATCTGTTGACCAACTCAGCTCACAGAAAAAGGTGTGAGACTGCCTCGATCGCACCATTCAGCCATGGTGTGACATGGCTGATGAGATTTCATTCAGCTCCTTGGCTGTGGCACGATATGTCCAACCTGCGTTCGCACGCCGTGCCAATGCTGCGACCACGATCAGATAGCATGCGACCTCTCTGCACGCCCTTCGAATAGGTTTTCCACCGTGAGTGGCAGACGAATGTAGAGTGCACGTGCTGTGCACGAATGGTTTATGGTGACTACTGTACGAGGCGTTCGAGGCAGCTTCGATTTTTCACGAGTGGCATATGATTCCACCTTCGTCGGCTAGTCAGCTTCAGTTGGTATGTGTGCAGGGGCCCTTACTGTTAGTTTGTGTTTATATGTTTGCAGTTCTTCCTCTCAAATTGAGATGTTTTTGATGCAGTTATCTGTTGCTGATTTGATGAAAGTTTTTTTTTTATTAGTTTTATTATTTATTTTACTTTTTTGTTCTTTTTTTGCATTTGTTACTGCTGTCTGACATTTGAAGGTTATGCCCCCTCTTGGCCACGTACAAAATAATCACAACTGCAATTAAAGTAAACGTACTTTGCTCAGTGATATCCTAAGTGATACGAGGTCTGTTAGAAAAGTATCGACCTTTTATTTTTTGCCAAAGAACCTGATGGATTTGAATCACGTGTGCTTGCATGAGCAAACCTTGAACATTCGTGCGCATGCATGAACTTTTTCACGCCCTATCGATTACATCATTTTTCTGGTAAGCAGCCTTGTGTGAGGACATGTGTAGTGCGCTCGGCGGATTTTCATTTCAAGGAAAAGACAGACGACTGGAGCAGCACCGCATCAATTTTGCCAGAAACTGGGCGGACCGCCAGATTGGAAACTATTCGGAAGATTCAGACGGCTTTCGGTGACGATACTTTGGGCATCCCATAGATTAAGGAGCGGTACAACCGGTTTAAAGACGTCCGCACAACAGTGGAGAGCGAGCCACGCTCCGGTCGGCCATCAACATGCAGAAATGACCAGATCATTTCCAAAGTGAACGCTGTGGTGATGTGGGACCGTCATGTGGCTATCTGAGAAATTGCGGAAGAGGTGGACATCAGCACTTTTTTGGCACATTCCACTGTGACAGAAGATTTGTCCATGAAAAGAGTGGCGGTGAAATTCATGCTGCTGCTGATGGCGGAGCAAAAGCGCCTCCGTGTTGAAGTCTCACAGGACATGCTGTGACATGCCCACCTCTTCCACAATTTCTCAGATAGTCACACGACTGAAAGTCACAGAAAGCCGTCTGAATCATCCGAATGGTTTCCACCTGGCTGTCGCCCAGTTTCTGGCAAAATTTGATGCGGCGCTGCTCCAGTCGTTCCGTCTTTTTCCTTGAAATGACAATCCGCCGAGTGCACTCCACATGTCCTCACACAAAGGCTGCTTACCAGAAATGATGCAATCGATAGGCGTGAAAAAGTTCACGCATTCGCACGAAGGTTTCAAGGTTGGCTCATGCAAGCACACGTGATTCAAATCCATCAGGGTTTTGCAAAAAATAAAAGTTCCGATACTTTTCTAACAGACCTCGTATTTAACCAGACTAAAATATTTAGCAACAAATAACTGGTGGGTGAGACAGACATACTGTCCAACCTCCATTTGAGTGATTTCCAAGAGACTTTTAAAGTTACCCTAATGAAATACTCAAACTCTCATATGTATGTACAAGCCATGTCTATCTAGTTTTACTTTGGACTATGCTTGGGCACTATGCAAACCAGGAATTGACTGGATTACATAGTTTTAAGACTATTTTGTAATTCCTATTGAATTAAAATGTGTGGGGATGTTAACCCCCCAAATGGTTAAACCACAGAAAGTTCAGACCCATGATACAAAAGAAGATATTTTAAAACAAGAAAAAAAAAAAAATAACAGAGATGATGATGATGATGGCTATGACCATACCATCCATACCTCATGTAAAGTTACATTTTAAAAGAAGAATAGAATAAGGATCAGTACAACACTCCTTCATCCACGGCACCCTAAAATATTCTGAACATGGCACAAAAATTCCTCTTGTAAGCTGTTCTGGCTTTGCGTGCTTTTATGTTACCAGTCAGCCATAGAGGTTGTGGTGCTGCTCATGTGGTGATGAGTTCTAGTCCCCATGCTTTAAGGTGTGACAGCAGAACAGACATTGTGCTGAAGGTACCTGTGCTAAAAACAATATCATGCTTTTCCAGTGCTACATCCTTTTGGCGGCTGAGTTGGTCAGTTTTTTGATTTGGCACTGAATGATCGGCAGAAAGTCATGAACTAGCAGATTATCCAGCCTCAAAGGAGCAGCATTGAGAATTCTGAGCATGTATCCATTCACACACATAAATCTTTTTGTTGCTTCCCGCTGACAAACAAATGCATACATACATGTGCCTGCTTGGACGCATTTTCCGGACTTCCAACATGCATGTGGGCAGGTTGTAGTGGGGGGCACAGTTAATCTTAACGTTAGCTTTGATAATGGCAAATCCACAAACTGAAAAGTACATAATGCTAAACCAATAAACTGCTAAAATATGCTGTATTATATGACTTGGGTTAGGTTATTTTGGCCCTAAAACCCTTAAAAACAGACGTGAACAGCTGAAAATGTAATATTTTGGCATGCCAAAAATATTTAGCAAGCCAAATTTCAGACAATAATCAACATGTTATAATTAAATGAACAAATAAAACTAAACTGTAGTTTCCGTTTAACAGTCATAGTACTTCTTAAGGTGATGCCTGTTGCCTGTGCACGATGTACAGTTTTACTTATTGGATTAGTGCATAAGCCCCAACAGGAATAAACATGTATGATTTTAGGGTTCACAACATTTCTGAATAATAAACTTTATTCAGAAAAAGTTAGCTGTGTAAAAGTTAGCAGAACTAAATTTAGTGGAAGCTCATTTGGACTGCTAATGGTTTTCAAAGTTAGCTGTAAAGCTAATCCTTTCGTAAAAAAGGTCGCTTCACTAGCTGTTAGCTGATTAGCTGAACTGTGCCCACCACTGGCAAGTGGGATTCTAGAGTTTAACGTACATAGATGTGCAACACTTATATAATCAAGCGCACAGGCATGAGAACGCTGAGTGAAAAAGCACAAGCAATAGCAGCGAAAGAAAATCTGAGACACAGAAGCCACAACATCATGGCACAAAGATACTGATTTGAGGAGAGACCAATGCAGTTCAAAGAAGTGCATGAGAGAAATAGCGTGGCCTGCCATCAGATTAGATCATGCCATTAAAGCCCCTACTTTAAAATAGTAATAATTTTCTGAAGCACCCTGTGTGCTCCCCTCCAGAAAGCTACTGGAGATATGGCAAATGGGTAAGAAGCATTGTTAGGGAGAAGGACAGACAAGACAGGGAAGACAGAGTACATACACTGAGGTTACTGCCACGGTGCTTCCCTTTCCTCCGCTGCTGTATGAGCACAGGAAGACACACACACACGCAAACACACAGACGCACAAACACACACACACACACACACACACACGCACACACAGAGCCACAAATACACAAAAGGCAGGGTCACATATGGAACACAACCAAAGGAAAGAGGGAAGTCATGAATCAATGCACAATGGACGGAGCAAGAAGGGGTACAAATGACAAAAACAGAGGGTGTTAGTTGGAGAGGCAACCCAAGAAGAGAGGAGAGAAAGATGGTGAGACAGAAAATGTGACAAATTAGACACTGAAACTGCAGCATAGGTGGTAGAAAAACACTTACCACGGACATTTGGGGTGGATGGTGCCAAAATAACATCTTATAGACAACGTCAACATGAAAATGCCCACATGATCACAGCAGCAATGGCAAAAATTGTCAAATTGAAGACACACAAAAGAAAATACACTCACAGAAACAAACACAGAATTGGCTTAAACTCGGTCTATGCAACCAAAACAGTGAGTTTTACGGCATAGACAACAGTGTCTACACATTTGTACACACATAGTGTAGAACAAACCAAGGCTTCTGTTTTGTGAAAGAATATAAAACAACCAAAAGTCTAATGTGCCTCCAAGACATTCCGGGTTGTATTTAATTTACCCAGTATGTCATATATTAGTGTGTAGTACCTGTGTGTTTAATTGTTAAGATATGATCATTCTTTAAAAATTGTGAAAACGTGCTAAGGCTAAACAGATTTTCTGACTTTCCCACTGCAGACACTGGTGTTCACCAGGGATATGTTCTGGCTTCTACACTGTTCAATGGACTGGGTATGGGGTAGGGTTTTAGAAACCAGCAGCTTAGGTGTCCTTGTTGGCGAAGAAAGATTTACTTACCTTGACTTTGCAGATGATGCTGTTATCTTTGTGGAATCAACAGATACCCTAATTACATCATTTGAGAAGATGAATATAGAGGTGTCTGGGTTTGTGATTGTCCTAGAGCAACACTAAAATCCAGGCTTTGTATAACTTCCTGGACTTGACCATCAGGAAGAGCACCTGTACGTGTTTAAAGTCACAGTCATGTCTCTGGGGGCCTCAGCCTTTGAGATCGAGAGATGCCTGGGAAGAGTTTATGGAGTCATGAAGTCATCAGAAAGAGGTCTTTGATGATGCCAATACCTTTGCAAGAGAATGAAGGCCCAAGTCTTTTTTGTTCCTGGTACTTCCTGTCTCACTGTATGGCTGTGAGACTTGCACACTAAACAGTGACTTAAGGGCAGAACTAAATGCCTTTGGTATTCTGTCTCTTCTGAGGATCCTTGGGTACCACTGGAATGACTTTGTGTCAGATGAGCAGTACTTAAGGAGACTCAGATGAGGAGTATCACCTGAATTGTAAGGGAACTGTTGTGTGGGCCGCTGAAGAGGAGGTACTGCTGGCCCACCACCACCAGATGGCGCCCTGCTTGGAGTGCGGGCTTCAACTCATTCATCTCATCACCATCACCATAAAGGCCTGACTGCAACTCCACCTCCTCGCCGAGAAATCAACTACCAATCAGGTAATTTTCTCTGCTGAACAAAAACATTGTGTAATAGTCTGAACTTCTTTTGCAGCCGTTATCCTGTGGTGTTTGCCTTATCTGTGGGATTGGCGTTTGGTGTGATCAGCGACGGCTTCGCTACACACTCCAACCAGATAAGTGGTTTGACAGGAGCTGCACGAGTGTGTGATTGGAGGTGGAGGTTCTCCCTCCTTTTCTGAATACAGACTGTGGGATTACTGAGTGTGCGACCTCACACTCATCTGGACTGTCTCTGTTCTCTGCCAGCAGTACCGGGTCTGACTGCTGAAGACAGCGGCCACCTGGGGCGCAGGGCTTGGCGGCTCCGGTGTTCTTCAGCTCCGCTGGCGGTGGAAGCTGTGTGGATCCGGCTTTTCACTCGCCAGGCGTCTTATATCATCGAGCCTGCCCACACGTCACCTGGTGTATGATTGACAGTCACTGTATTTTTATTGTCTGTACTTCGTTGTGTGATTCACAACATTAAATTGTTACTTTTTGGCTTATCCATTGTCCGTTCATTAACGCCCCCTGTTGTGGGTCCGTGTCACGACACTTTCACAACAGGAACATTCCCTTTGACATTTTGGGCATGTGGAGAATTTCTCTGGACATGATCCAGCTCCCACTTTTCTAAGTAATGAGGACCCCATTAGTCAACGATGGCCAAGGGGACACCCATATTTCATCTGCACGCACCAGATTGATGGCTACATTTGAAAGGTGCAGATGGACACACATATTGTTGTAGTTTGCCTGAGTGTTTGCAATCCAGGACCCAAGGTGGTTCTGTAGAGTGGTTGATGTGGCAATGCCTGGCACCAGTGCATGCTTCCATACCTGACCTGGTAACAGTGCAATATTTATAAATAAATAATACCCTCCCAGATGCAAAAAAAAAAAAAAAAAAAGAGAGATCACAGTCAACACTAGATACACATTGCAAACATAAAGTTTGGACACAATGTGTTCATGATTTATGGAAGATAGAAAGATTTTGCCCAAATAGCTATGCAATTGTCATATGTGTGTTAACGTCGTACATAAATTTAGCAAAAATTCAACCTCTATTATCAATTATTCTGAAGCAATAGTTGAAAGAAAATCAACAGTGTGATTAGTATAAATTCATATGTTATCATTCATCTCAATGCTATCTATCTATCTATCTATCTATCTATCTATCTATCTATCTATCTATCTATCTATCTATCTATCTATCTATCTATCTATCTATCTATCTATCTATCTATCTATCTATCTATCTATCTATCTATCTATCTATCTATCTATCTATCTATCTATCTATCTATCTAATATGCAAAATGAAGTTCTTGTCAAATATTTATGAGTTATGATTGTTGCAGTAATTTATAAAAATTAGCAACCAAACAACCCTCAAGTCTAATTAGGTCATATGCTACCCACAGGGTACCTGTGCTGTGGATAAGAAAGGGTTCACCATGTCAATGTTCATGTTTATCACAAGAATACAGTGAGGAAAATAAGTATTTGAACACCCTGCATTTTTGCAAGTTCTCCCACTTAGAAATTATGGAGGAGTCTGAATTTTCATCTTAGGTACATGTCCACTGTGAGAGACATAATCTAAAAAAATTCCGTAATCACAATTTATGATTTTTTTAATCATTTATTTGTATGTATAAGTATTTGAACACCTGTGAAAATCAATGTTAATATTTGGTACAGTAGCCTTTGTTGCAATTACAGAGGTCAAACGTTTCCTCTAGTTTTTTTTTTTTACCAGGTTTTCACACAATGCAGCAGGGATTTTGGTCCACCCCTCCATACAGATCTTCTCCAAATCTTTCAGGTTTGGAGTTCAGCTCCCTCCAAAGATTTTCTATTGAGTTCAGGTCTGGAGACTGGCCAGGCCGCTCCAGGACCTTGAAATGCTTCTTACGGAGCCCCTCCTTAGTTGCCTTGGCTGTGTGTTTGGGGTCATTGTCATGCTGGAAGACCAGTCATGGACCCATCTTCAATGCTCTACTGAGGGAAGGAGGTTGTTTGCCAAAATCTCGCAATACATGACCCCATCCATCCCCAGAGTATGATGTTTCCCCCCCCATGCTTCACGGTTGGGATGGTTTTCTTGGGGTTGTTCTCATTCTCTAAACATGGTAAGTGGAGTTGATTTCAAAAGCTCTCTTATGGTCTCATCTGACCCCATGACCTTCTCCCATGCCTCCTCTGGATCATCCAGATGGTCACTGATGAACTTCAAACGGGCCTGGACATGTGCTGGCTTGAGCAGGGGGACCTTGCTGCCCTGCAGGATTTTAAACCATGCCAGCATCATGCGTTACTAATGTAATCTTTGTGACTGTGATCCCAGCTCTCTTCAGGTCATTGACCAGGTCTTCTTGTGTAGTTCTGAGCTTTCTCAGAATCATCCTTACCCCACAACGTGAGATCTTGCATGGAATCCCAGACCGATGGAGATTGACAGTCATCTTGTGTTTCTTCCACTTTCTAATAAATAATCATAACAGTTGTTGTCTTCTACCAAGCTGCTTGCCTGTTGTCCTATAGTCCGTCCCAGCCTTGTGCAGGTCTACAGTTTTGTCCCTGGTGTTCTTAGACAGCTCTCTGGTCTTGGCAATGGTGGACAGATTGGAGTGTGATTGATTGAGTGTGTGAACAGGTGTCTTTTATACAGGTAGCAAGTTCAAACAGGTGCAATTACTACAGGTAAAGAGTGCAGAATAAGCGCGCTTCTTAAAGAAAATTAACAGGTCTGTGTGAGCCAGAATTCTTGCTGATTGGTAGGGTGTTTCAAATACTTATTTGCAGCAGTAACATACAATAAATTATTAAAAAATCATACATTGTGATTTCCGGAATTTTTTTTTTTAGATTATGCCTCTCACAGTGGACATGCACCTAAGATGAAATTTCAGACCCCTCCATGATTCTAAGTGGGAGAACTTGCAAAATCGCAGGGTGTTCAAATACTTATTTTTTCTTACTGTATGTCCATATACAAAGATATAAACATGGACAACATTATCGCATGCATAGTGTGTTTCATAGCAGCAAGACCCAAACAAGTACGTAAAAAATAACAGAAACAAACAAAAATAGTTGGGCATCATTAAAAGCTTTGTTTGGAAAAAACCAAAAGACAACATTACAAAAACAAGAAGGCACTCAGAGAGTGCACACCTCCGCCAAGGCAACATATTTCCAGAAAATATGTTCTCGATCAAATTCAAAATTAAAATTTTACATTTTCTAGGACATTATCCATCTGCTCAAAACATTTCCTCAACAAGCTGTCCCAAGATTTCGAGTTTAATGTTGTTATATGCCAAGCATTCTTGTGGATCTCAGCTCCAGGATGTATTCTGGATCACCTACAAAACTGAAACCGGTGATTTTCTGGAACATTATCTACAAGCTCACAAAATTTTTTATTGAAACCTGTTCAAAACAGACAAAAACAAAACAAATGAAAAACAGGCAAACATCACTGAAAACAGTGGCGGAGACAATAAAGACATAATGCTTGATAAAAGTAGTGCCAATGATGAATGCTTGCATGGCGAATTCGTTAAGGTGTGTCTGTGTGCAAATGCAATGCTATTTGTTTGTGCTCTTCCCTTGCCAAAAAATAGTACTGATAAGTATATAAAAAGTAAACTAGAAGTATACTTCAAACATACTTGCATATACTACTTTTTGGTAAGGGTTATTTTTCATGAGTTGAAGTGAAAGATCTAACAAAAGGTTAATATTCAGTCGTGCACATAACTGGCACTTCTGCGTGCTAAAAACAACTAATGCACAGTTGAAAATACAGAATGAAGCGCTTTTCCTACAATCTGTCATCATTGCTTTAGCACACACGACCACCACAAGCATGCCTTTTTATTCTTCTCAAAATGTAGTTACAAATTGTTGAAATCTGTGTTAGTGAAAGACAATCCATCCACCTGGCTGGTATGGTATATCAAGATGCTGAATAAACAGCATGATTATTGCACACATGTGCCTTGGACTGGTTATAATAAAACAAACAAACAAAAAATAAATAAACAAATAAATAAGCCTTTGATCTTTTACTTCCATGCATGAAAAACATGTTTGTGAGCATATGGCATCTGGACGACTCAGCGGGAGATGTAAAGACATAAAATGGATGAGTACATCAGAAGGAGGCAGTGACATTTAAAGGGGTCACACTGTGTAAAATCAGTTTTTATGTACGCTTTGTATAGCAGTTGAGCTGTGCAGAAATCCACCAAATCAATTAATTTCAATAATTTGGACTGTAAGAAGTCCAAATTATTATTAGAAGTTTCAAATTCAACATCCTTAAAAGAGCATGTGGAAAATAACCTTGCTATAATTAAAATTTGGACATGAAGAACTGCTGCCTTTAGATTTATGTGGCGTATATCATGGAAGTGCCATGTGGGCTTTGTGCAACACACAGAGAGACAGACAGGTTGTTCAGTTGTGACATCACAGATGCTGTCCCTCCCTATGTATACACTGAAAAAAATGATACATTGGATCAACTTAAAAAAATGATGTAATTTGTTACAGCTAATTTTTTTTTTTTAGTTTTTCATAATGTATATTTCTGATTTGGTAAAGTGATTCCAGCAGATTTAAACTGGAAACCACAATTTTCCATTAGACCAATGTAAATACGTGCTTTGAATGAAGTGCACTGATGTTTCTCTTTTTTTCAGTGTAGGCTGGCAGCAGTTCATTTTCATTTAAAGTGACAGCACATAAATATTTGGCAGTTTAAGGATGGATCTCATTAGCTTTAATATCTTTTGAAAGACATTTGTTTCTGGGTATCAGTGTGTTGAATAGGTATACAGTATGACCCCTTTAATTCACCTCAAACGAACACTATGAATGTCATAAGGTCCTTTTATATTCAAACATCAAATCAAATTAAATTCAGCAATCACGAGTTTTCTTCAAAATGTGTCTTAATGCATGTTCATTTCATCCAGGCATTGAAAGGCGATGAGGAAGAACAAAATGAGGGAAGAGAAGTGAAACAGAGAGTGGAGAGGTGGGGAATGCTGCTCACTTGGTTGTCGCCTGGTAGGCCGTGGCATGGAAGCAGCCCTGCCGTGGCCTTCCATTGGAGGAAAGTGCTCAGTATCCGAGTAACCATCCTGCCCCATCTCTCTCATCTCTACCGTCTGCAAACAGAGCAGGAGATGGTGTGACGGCTGATGTGAAAAGTGACAGAGAGGTAGGCAGAACTGTTGAGAACTGAGGGTGGAGGAGGATCTCACAAAGAAGTCAGTGGGAGAATTGAAATTGTGCATTAGGGATACAACTATTTTGCAACCCTATATCGCTGTATCATATTCCGATGAGCTTTTCTATAAAACAATGAAAATCAATATATTGTTTTTTGATTGAAAAAGTTCACCCATGACTAACTTTTTTTTATCCTAGGTTGCATTTGGATGGATTTCCAAAACTAGAAGCTCTGGTTGAATATAAACAAAAAAGGGAAAAAGCATGATGACTCAGTGATTCAATCTAATTGCCAATGAATTCTTACAAATGCTAAGAGTTTATTGAAAGCCAAGAGTTTTATGCAAACTTGTCTATATTCATATGGGTTTGCATTTGGCGTAAGAGTATAAACATGGGTTGATGGGTGAACCCTTTTAAAGATAGCTCAAAAATGATTTATAAAAGCTCATCTAAATATAATTCAGGAAATTGTTTGTCAGGAAAAACAGTTAAGAAGTTGCATCCCTAGTGTGCTGTTGGGTTGTGGTGGTGTCTGACTTCTGTATTGTACAATAAAAAACAAAAGAAACTAGTCTTTGCTTGTTGCATGACTAAGGCTATGGGAAAACTGCAACTGTGTAAGTGCAAAGGTACATGACAAACAAACAAACAAACAAACAAAAAACAACTAAATAAATATCTGTGATTAGCTGTGGGTAACAATTTGCTGTAGTTAGTGATTGATATATGAGCAAGATGTCATGTTGCCATAATGCTGCTACTTTGCCTGTGCAAATACCATATTCGTGATGATCTGATGGCCAAGGGCTGAGCATCAGCCCTCCCCCCTTTTAAAGAAAGATGATTAAGTACCCACCCAAAATTAAATCATTATTTATTAATTAAAGTAATAAATGCCCACCTAAATCTGTCATCTGTTTCTCCAGTGCTCTTACTGTGAAAGACTCATGGAAGAAACGGGAAGTGCTGTGTAGCAATGTGGCAAGATTTGCCACAGTCACACAGCGAAGGAGCTACTCTGTTTGTGGTCGATTTTGTCCGTCAAAAGTTATTTTTCCATCCACCAAAATTAGTTTCTTGTTAGATGATGTCCACAAAGTTCATTGTTAAGTTTTATGCGTGTTCAGAACTTTTTTGGGGTGAGTTCAGATGGCTCTTTTCTGCTGCCTGGATGTTTGTTTGCTGTTTTGAGAGTGAGAGAGTGGGACACAGAGCACACATAGCGCTTCTGGATGAGAATACAACGAAAACGGGCTTCAAGTGAGTGTCAGCGACAGACTGGATGTTCCACTGTTTTCAGGGAGAGGCAACCTTATTCCATTTAAGGTCATGTGCGGGGAAGGGGTAGGGCCATTGACCAACAAAGGCATTCACTCACATCTTCCTTCAATTTAGAATCATCATTTCACCTAACCTGCATGTCTTTGGAAGTAGGAGGAAGCTGAAGCACCCAGAGGGAGCACACGCAAGCATGGAAGAACATGCCACTCTACACAGAAAGGACCAGGCCAGAAGTGAACCTGAGACCTTTTTTGCTATCAGGCAACGGTGCTAACCACTAAGTCACCATACTGCCCTGTATTATTTAAAAACAAAATCTGAATTATAAGAATTCAGACACCAAGTCCTGCTAAGACAAACTGTTTCTTGTGACTAGCATTTAATTTATTATTTATATATTAAAAGTACACATAAGTTGCCCACGAAGGCAAGGGACACAGCTGTAACTTGAGTTTTGACTGTCGGCCCATCTTATTTTCACCAAAAGTTAACCTCTTAAAATGAGTAAACAGCTGAGACCTGCAGCACATTTGAGCAGCTTAGGTCACCATCTAGCGGGCGAGTGTGAGCATTTCAGGGCTTCTGTACATTTCCTACTCAATACCTGAAATTCAGCAAAAAAGGCATTTATAAATGTCAGAAAAAACACAATTTTTTTTTTTTTTTTTTGGTCAGGCAGATCTTTGACCTCCCAGTATTAATGCATAAATTTCAATTTTTGAGAGTTTTATGATTCTTAAGTCTTAGGATGTGGAAGGTACGGATGGAAGGCCAGACGAAATGACAGCAATTTCTTTTGATAAGCACACTTACAGTTGTGAAAAAAGACTGTTTGGTTGGTGTTTTTACAGTACAAGTGTTTATTACATAATATTAACTGGTATTTGTGTTTTGGCAGTTTGTTTATATTATCGCATCCTAACAGGGTCTTATTCAAATTAATTCCTCAATATTCACTCTTTTTTAATCTAACTACACATCTCCAGACCTCTTTTGTTTGACATGGATGAGTGATTTACAAGCAGAACTGATATCTGTCTTTGATATCTGTCAGTCTCTTGAAGTTGTATTCAAAGAGAGAGTTTTAACAGCATGCTGACAGATGATATGGACTAGTCTAATGCCAGGGGCTCCAAATCAGATGTGGAAATGTAAGGTGAAATAGACAATGGCACACCCAGAAGGCTACTTACAAAAACACATATACTAAAAAGCAAAAAAAAAAAAAAAAAAAAGAAAAACCCCTACTGCATCATTAAAATAACATAAAATAAAATATGCTTATTCCAACCATCTCACCCTATGTACTTCATAATGTCACTCCAGAACAGGCACAATTTCTTTCTTTCTTTCTTCTTTCTTTTCTTTCTTTCTTTCTTTCTTTCTTTTCTTTTTCTTTCTTTCTTTCTTTCTTCTTTCTTTCTTTCTTTCTTTCTTTTCTTTCTTTCTTTCTTCTTTCTTTCTATTCTTCTTGTCTTTCTTTCTTTCTTTCTTCTTTTTCCCCAAGTTTTATGAGTGTTCATTACATTGATAAACAATTTCAACTGGAAAACAAAGGGATGTCTTGGCTGAGGTCGGAAATGAGTAAATATAATATGACATACGAACTTTAGGAAATAAGAGAAAGACATGAAAATGACAAACCAATAAAAGCAAGTAGGGTTTAAATAATGAAAAAATAAGTAAATGTTACATAGGCCCCAAGGCCTGTTGGTGCCCGTTCTTATTCCCGGATTCTGCAGTGTGTACCGGATGAGAATATACGGCTCCCCCTGGATGGGATGCCAGTGTAGTACAGATTACTTTCCCAGCCAATGTTGGTACCCCGATTACAGCTGGGTGGGACTGGCACAATGCAGGACCAACGTGTGTTGTCCAAGAACATAGATCAGGAATCGAAGCCATGTCTATACAGTGGTAACCCAACTCCTTATCTGAATGCCCTATGTTTAATAAATGAAAGAGAGAAAAGAGAGAAAGAGAGAGAGAGAAGTACGTACGATATATAGGCCACTGGTGCTGGTTCCTATCCTCAGATTCAATGCAGGTGATGTGTCTTCTCCAGACAGACATGTAGCATGAGCAGGAATCAAACCCAAGTCTACATATTGTCAGACCATCTCCTTACCCACTGACCTACTTGCTCTACCTTTAAAGAATTGCTATGTTCTAAATATCTTTAATTCTTCCAAGGTGGTAAGTCCAAGGGAAGAAGGAAAAACTCACTCACTTGAAGATTTCTTCTGTTATTTGTGTGGTGAAATCCATAATTATGTTTGACGGGAGCTATCCATGGTGCTGAAGCTACCTACAGACATCGGCAAGCACTACAATGTGCTGGTAAATGACTGTGTTGGTGTTCTCATTCCTGCTGGTGGGCAACCAGGTCCAGACACAAGTTTTTAGCATCATTCCATCCAAACGCTCGACAAACTGCATTATCTTCAAAATGTAGAAATGTGTAAAATTGTCTTGTAGTAAACACAAAAAATTTGATTTCATCGTGGGTCTGCTGCAAATTCAGACAGTGCATAAAAAAACACAGACATGTTACATACAGCCACAATAAAAAAAAAGCAGTTCAGAATACAACAGAAGTAGTAACTATACAAAAACAGTTTTCTACCTGGAGTATATTTACTGATCAGTACATACATCACGACGCTCTTGCACGCACTTCACTTTTAAGTTTGCTGTATTTTCACATTTTATTATTTTATTCATGATATTTTGAATGGCCTGTTAGTAGAAGTCAAATCAAAATCAAATCAAATAAATTTTATTTATATAGCGCCAAATCACAACAAACAGTCACCCCAAGGTGCTTTATATTGTAAGGCAAAAGCCATACAATAATTACAGAAAAACCCCAACGGTCAAACGACCCCCCTATGAGCAAGCACTTGGCGACAGTGGGAAGGAAAACTCCCTTTTAACAGGAAGAGTCCTCCAAGAAGAAACCTCTTTTTGTGTTTCTGTTGTGCTGTGAATTGCTCTTAGTGTTGGTGATTTTCTTCTATGTTTTGTCATGCATTCAAGGGTGCAATTTAGAACTAGAAATTGGGGGGGACAAAGTGCGAGGCCCGCAGGGCCGAATCCCATTGGCCAGGGGTCTCGGGGGGTGCTTTAGGCCCCCAGAAGCCAAGGGTTTCTAGATAAGCTCAGATGCATTCTGAGCATCCAGAACAGTAATTTTAATGTTTTGAGAAGACTATAAAGTGGACACCATTTGACTTATACAATTTGAAACTGTGGATATAAGTACTTTATTCTGAGAATAGCCAGCATTGATTTTATTAACATCCTGGTGTAAATAAGGTATCACCACATGTGTAGAACTCAAAAAGAATGATAGGTTGAGTTCTCATTAAAAAAACAACTGCAATGTGGTAAAATGTATTCATAAATATGAAAGAACAGGCTCTTAATAATTAACAACTATCACATACTGTATTTTTTTTTCTCAAGATTTGTTTTTGCATAAGTTTGAAAAAACAACAGATCATAAGTTTAGGATAAATTGCTTATCATGAATTTAATTTTCGAAGTGGCACTAATGACAACACTCATACTGAGCATAATTTTGCTTGCATAGACTGATTTTGGAGATCAAGCAATAATTGCAGATGGGCTTTCTGAGGTCCCAGATAGCTTTTCTGATTTCCTTTTCTGACTTTCAGAATTTAGTAAATTAGTATATGGTCCATTGATACTTATGTGTAGACACTAGTCCCTAGAGGCAACTATTTTTGGTTTCAAATCTGGGCAAATGCAGTCCCAGAAAATTCCAAATGAGACAAACAACAAACAGGTGTTGTAAACAAGTCAATGCTGCTAAAAATACAAACTTGCAGAAACAAAGATACTATTCTGACATGGTTTTGCACATAAGACAAAACAAGTACACACATATATGTCAGAAGATGGGGGGGCATACCATATTCTGTCCCTCCTGGTTGAAAAGGTGGGGGAGACATGTCCCCCCATCCCCCACCAAATTGCGCCCATGCGTGCATTGTGTGAATCTGCAGCACAAACATCAAATTAAAGTGTTGTGTTTGTGACCTGTGTTTGCAGGCATTATCTCAATTTAGAAAATGATTTTTTTGATGCAACTTGTTGATGAACAGATACAGTTTTGTACGTGTGTGTTTTTTCTGCATTTGCTAGTTTTGTCTAAATTTGTAATTAAAAGTGTTGTGGCCTCCCATGCCCATTAAAGGATATTGGTGATTCACCTTTTCCCCCACTTAGTTTTATATCACCTTAACTATTAGTGGAAAAGAGAGTTGCAGGATGTAACTGCACAAAGAATCATGTTACCATCAAATATTACTTGTTGCATTGAGAATTTGTAAGGTATTGATGACATAATGGTAACAACAAATAATGTTTAATGGTTAAACATACTGGGTACATGATACTAAATGTATAGCCTATGTATTGTGTGAGCTTTCTACCTGGGAATTAGCCATGTTCCCTAGGCCAGCCACAGGGTGTCCATCTGGGCTCCAGCTGCCAGCCTTTCTGGACATCTCCTGAGCCCTTGCTGTCATCCATGAATGGCTCTCTGGAACCCCCTTTTCCACTTGCCTGTGACGTAGACCCACATACACACTGTCACACATGCACACAGTTTCTTCCACTGATCTGCTTCCAAAGCATGCTCTGCTAGTTTTGCCCATTTACTGTACAAATGAAGGCTTAACTGGTGTACAGGCTCGAAAACAGGCACAGTGTGCACTCTCCAGAACAATAAATTTACTACTAAATTTAATGTACTAGTATAAGCAAACAAGCACGTTTTACAGACCCTCATCTTGACCAATTTATTACTTTGAACCAAACATCACAACAGGTAGGACCGATATGGAAGCACATATTCCTGCACAGCAGATCCAGATATATCATCCATATGCAAGAAGAGCACTGTTTATTTGAATAAAAACTAGATCTACTTTTTGGTTCTGTGCAAGTCCCAATCACCAGCACTGATGCCAAAGTGTGCAATTCCTTGAATGGCTACTTGAGGTTGGCTCCACACACGTCACTTCCCATAGAAACCCATGTTAAAATGTCCAAATTTAGAGCAGAAATAATCACGTTTCCAGCCTGGTAAAAGGAAAGCTTTGGTCTCTATAACTAGTTTCTGCATTCATTACAAATATACAGGGTTGTGGGAAGGATGTCATTTTTATATATGTAGCTAATCAGTGTAAGACAATTTAATCCATAATGTTATGAATAATTCAGGGTGTTGTCACTTTGAGTGACAGCTATCTGCTGGTGAGATGAATCAGGTCCCGCTAGCAGAAGCTGGTGTTAGTTGCTGTGGACTTGACCATGTTTATCCTTTCTGAACATTTTATTAAAGCTATCTGAAATAACATGGCTTGCTGTGTGGTTAATTAGACCAATGGACCATCTAAGAAGTTTGTGCTCCAGTATTTCCTTTGAATGAAATTTTTGAATTTCAGAACTTAGAAATAGAATTTAATTTAATTTGTATATTAGCAGATACCCATAGCTTGGTAAGGTCATGTCCACTCAAGCTAACTCCTGCTGTCCACAGGAGGTAGATGGAGATAGGCTCTGCCAAAATGGTGATATTTGGAGCCACACCATTTGAGCTTCACATCTGCTGTTGCTCTTCAGGAAAACCTATTGGTGATGTCACGGAGGGTTTGTCCAGTAAATATGCCATCTATGGTTCTGTGATACAAAATGATATTTCTCGTACATTTAAAGATGTGGAATTGATTTACTGGTTAGGTATTTTATTCAACAGCATTATTATCGTTATAATAATAATAATAATAATAATAATAATAATAACGCAGCTTCCATGTTATATTTTGGATGATTTTTTTTTTTTTTTTTACCTTTATTTAACCAGGTTAGTCCCATTGAGATTGAGATCTCTTTTGCAAGGGAGACCTGGACAATTAAGTTTCCAATTCACCTAACCTCATTTTGATGGTAGTCAAAGCAATATGACAGAGATATAGTTCAAAATATTGAAACTGGATTTATCTTTTTCTTATACCATGGTCACCGAGAATTCCATGTCTAACTGGCGTACATTATTTTCGTGTATACGCACACGTAGTTCGGCGAGTTAAGTTACTGTTATAATCACTCCGCTCTGGTCATCACCATAGCAACGCGCAAGATCAGCTGTGTTTTGACGGGTGAATGACAGAAACGTGATAAAACATGGATTTCCAAGTGAATTTTAATATTTTTGGCCAAATTAAAACATTTGAGGAGTGGACGAACTGGACAAGATTGAAGACGGGAAAGAAGAAGAGAACGGTTCTATCCTTGCGTGCTGCCGAGCACTCCGCATCAAAACAGTGAGCGTAGTTTCTGGACCTGCTGCCAGAGTTTGCCACAGCTCCACACAGCAGAGAGGGTGGGCGGTGTGAGTGCCCGCTGCCGCGCAAGCCCACAGACTCGGTAAGCGCATCGGAGACAAAACATAAAATAGTCCCAAATACTCACATTTTTATCAAGTTCTGTTAACTTAAATAAATATTTTTGTGTTAGCTCACTGTGGTGGACCATGGTATAGAGCGATTAACAACTCAAAGCTGTGCATTATACGGTTTGAATGCACTTCATGGAGTAACACCACATCCGCTTTTCGTCGTGTGTTTTAGACTCCGCGTCATGCATTCAAACCGTATAATGCACGGGGCTTCTCGTTTTAATCCTTACTTATAAATTTATAGTAACCAAGTTGGGATTGTCTCAGCATGATGGATTGCAGTACATTCTGTGTTATTCATGCAGAGACACAGACAGTACGTGAAAGGAAGCACAAAGGCATAATGAAAGGGTTCTGAGTTTACATGGTTGTGTTGCGAGGCATACTCACAGGTTATTGACAGTGCCCGTTGTCTCAGGTGGGAAAGGGCGTGTTTAATCCCGGCCTTCCATCCTGAACAGGGGAAGGGGGGCTCCACCCGCTGAAACAGCAATGGCGTTCGATTCTGTGTGGCATATATACAACACTACCATCAGCTATTAAGTAGCATGCAGAAATGGCGGAAAGTGGTAACTAGCAATAGAAGGATGGAAAATGGAGTGAGACAAAGCAAAAATATTTTATTTGATGAAAAGGACTCAAGAGAAACTTATGAACAACTGGTAAAGGAGCAGGTAGAATTGACAGTCTGCTTGCCTGTGAGGATTTTAAGTTCTAATGCCCTGGGACATGAAGTAACCATCCCAGTGCTTTATAGATCTAATGAGAAGGTGGATTTCAAGCAGTGGAGAGATGCACAGCAGGAAGACAAAGCAATCAATGATCATTATGGGTGATGCTTTGGTCAGTAACAAACAATGGCCCTTAATTCAAAACATTGATTGAAGTCAGCAATGGCCAGTTTGAAACCTTCAGCATTAAGGCCTAAAAATCACTAAATAACATTAGTAGTGGATCAGTCTGCAGACTACCAGAGGAAAAAGGGCTGAACAAGGCAAGAACTTTGTGGGAAACTCTTAAAGACAAGCACATGTGTTTGAAATGATCATCTGGTGGTGGACGTACAACAAGGAGAGATGATGGAGGACCTCATGGCAAACAAGCCCTGCAGCAGTCCTATTGAGGAGAACATACACTAGGTGAACTGCATGATGGGTCAAACACAAATCGGTGCCTTGTCATTTAACAATTAGTTTTGAAGGTTTAAGAAGCTCACTTCAAGATATGAATGGATGGAAAACAAACTTAGAACATGTCAAGTCCATCTTGACAATGAGGTAACTCTTGTAAAAATGGCCAACTTTGCAATGCCACATCTATCTGCCAAAGGCAGGTAGATAGATGGGCATCCTCTTGGTGGTCTTTGACCACTGGAGTCCTCAACACTCAGGCACTTATGTGATGTTCATGCACAGAGAAACAAAGCTGGACAAACTCTCGAAGCTAACACTCCCTCAAAATGCAGTTATACTCCTCGTCTTAGTTTATCCAAAGTAACTGCTTGTTTACCAGAAAGTCATTCCAGCTATACCCAAGGATCCTCTGAAGAGACCTAGTGCCAAAGACATCCAGTTTTCACCTTAAGCTATTGGTTAGCATTAATAACTGACAGCCATACAGTAGGAAAGGTAGCACCCCAATCCTAAAGACTTGGACCTTCTTTCTCCTGCTAAGATATCAGCATCACCACACACTTCTGTCCAGGAACCTCATGACTCTATAAGGTCTTCCCAGGTGTCTCTCAATCTCAAGGGCTAAGGACCCAGAGACAGAAATGTCATTACCGAAAAAAGTGAATGTCTCTCCAACAGTGGCGGCTGGCCCATAGCGGGCATTGGGGCACCGCCCTCCCAGATGTGGTGGGGAAAAATTATAAAATATATATTTGAAAAAAGTATTATCAATGTCACTTTACTCATTAGTGTGCCTACATGTAATCTGAATTATTAAAACAACATTTCCAACAACTGACTCTCATTCATCAGTGCATTTCTACCGACAGAAACACAGAATGTATAATTTGTCTTCTTGGGCGCTCACTCATCAGCCCCTTGAAGTGCAACAAATTGACCAATTGTGTATGTTGATAAGGAAAAATAATATTGACCATATTTTATTGATCATAAAATATTTGAGTCGTTTCAACTTGATTTCAGTTTACACGTCATGAGGATCAGCCCACAGAAGTGAAATATTCTTTGGCGTATTCCACAGTGTAAAATGAATGATTTGCTCATCTTAAAAAAATAACAAAACCCTAAAACAGCAATTTGCATTTTTTTTTAAAGAAATTCTCACTCAGCCACTACTGAGTTCACACAAGACGCTTAAGCCTAGTTTACACATAGACGGTTTTGTCAGCGGGCAGTACGTAGACCGAAGTTCGCAATAGTTCCGGCTGTTTTCGCGGTGGAAAGGGGCGGGGCATTTCCCCTGCGTTTTGGCCGCCGTAGTATCCGCAAATACGTGGATAAAACGCCGCTAAATCCGCCGAATAAAGCGCCGTTTTGACGCCGTAGCATCGGACACATGTCAGGCAATGGGGGTTAATACCCAGTTCTATCCTTTACAATCGCAGGTTAAGACGCGCGTGAGAATGGCGGTGTTCTGCTGCTGCCGATAATGCCCTGTGTACTGCTGGATTTATCCAGGCAAATCCTGCGTTACTCCAGGAACTTTTGCATTTAGGCACCGCCCCCAGAGTATAATAGGCTGAAGAAGCAGGAATACATGCCTCTGTCACTGCAGGGGGAGGGAGATCATACTCAGCCTTTTCTTCTCCTTCCTTTTACCCTCCTCAACGTGTTGCTCTGTCTCCACCACAGGGCTACCCTCTGCTTCTGAACCAGACCTCTTGGTAAGTCCTTGCCGCTGCCGATTTTCTTTTAGGAGGCATACTGGAGCTTCTGGAGTGTTTTTATATTGACCGCCGCCTATCGGCCGTTTGGAACACCGTTAACCAGGAGGTGGCGTTTAGAACGGCATACTGTCCGCTAGCGCCGCCGTTTTGTCCACCTCTGTCGCTGGTTAAAACGCCCTTGAGGACGCTGATGTGGGCTCAATCGCCGTTTTACATGCCGTTGATTAGGGATACAACGCCGGCTGCCAATTACGGCGGTGTAACCTGCGGCACTACAGGAAGGGGCAGGATGAAACGGCGATTAAAAAGTATCAAACGCCATTGTTCGCGTTGTCTCCGTCGTCACGCGAATTCTCTGGGAGCGCTCCCGGAATTATTCGACATGTTGAATAATTTTTTCGACGATTCCCGGTAAAGCCGGAACTAAGCCACGCCCCCTATTGCCGGCGTTAACAACGGCGTGTGATCCTTAAGACGGCCAAAAACTCTTCCGGGACGCTTCCGGGAGCTCTTACCGTCTTTGTGTAAACAGGGCTTTATAGTCAGACTAACTCAAGTTTAGCAAAGCATTTAATTAAGTGGTTTTGTACACTTAATTTACTTTGTCCTCTAAATTGTTAATCACTTTTATCTAATTTAATTTAAAGGTTTTGGTGTTATTAGTTAGCCAGAGCAGGGGTGGTGGCCAAGTGGTTAATGCACTTGGTTTCAGTGCAGAAGGTTCTGGGTTCAAATCCCATCCATGCCACATTTCTCCATGTAATGTGGAGTTGCATCAGGAAGGGCATCCGGCGTAAAACCTGTGCCAATTCAACATGCAGATCCACCTTGGATTTGCTGTGGCAACCCGAGTGCAAACAAGGGAGCAGCCGAAGGGTCTTACTTTGGTGTTATTAGTTAGCCAAATTATTTAAGTTATTCTAGCTTCTTTATTTTGCCTCCATTCCACTCAGTAATGTTCATGCAAATTAGTACCTCAATTTTACCATAATTTTCTCTCTCTGTCTCTCTCATTGTTGTATGTACATAATGTTCTTTTGTCAATTGAGGAATTTTTCCATATTTTGAAAGAGTCTAAATTTGGTGATATTTTCTATTCTGTTGGGGGGGGGGGGGGGTGTCATTGTGAAACCCAGGATGTGTTTGGCTGAAGATAAAGGCAGTGCAGTACAGTTTGGTGTACTATGTGTGTAGTTGGTGTCAAATGGTGAAATGTTCCTTTCTCAAAAGTGTTGTATTGTATTTGATACGATTCCTTTCCACAGTATAAATGAGACCTAATATAGTTGTAAATGGTTAACCTCTTCTGTGAAACTGTGGATTTTGAAAAGGACATTAAATGATTATTGTGGAACTGTAGTGTTTCCGACTGTTCATTTGAATGCCTGTACGGACTAGACAGGGAAATCTATTGGCACACCAGCCCCACCAAAATTTTTTTCACCAGCCGCCAATGCTCTCCAAGTTCAACACTTTCACCAAATACGAGGTCTGTCAATAAAGTAACGGCCCTTTTTATTTTTTCAAAAACTATATGGATTTCATTCATATGTTTTTACGTCAGACACGCTTGAACCCTCGTGCGCATGCGTGAGTTTTTCCACGCCTGTCGGTGACGTCATTCGCCTGTGAGCACGCCTTGGGAAGGAGTGGTCCCGCCCCCTTGTTGGATTTTCATTGTCTGGAAATGGCGGAATGAAAAGGACTTTTTTTCCATCAGAATTTTTTCAGAAGCTGTTAGAGACTGGCACCTGGAAACCATTCGAAAAATTGATCTGGCTTTCTGTGAAAATTTTACGGGCTTCACAGAGAATAAGGATTGTTACTACAGCTTTAAGGACCCCTTTAAGGACGCTTGGCGCGCCGCGCTCCGAGCTGCGACTACGCGGCACAAGCCACCGGACCATTTTTAAACGGATGGCTCTGTGGATACGAGACCGTCGTGTGCTCTTTCTCTGGTTATCACAAGAGCTGGACATCAGCCATTTTCCGGCAGATTTCACTTTTAACAAGAGATTTTTTTCATGGAAAGCCGCGCGGAGGTTTCGCACGTAAAGACCGATTCGCTTTGGAAGCGAGACAAAGGAACACCTCCGTTTCGGCGTGTCACAGGACAAGTTTGGACATGCCTATCTCGGCTTTCAATGCTTACCAGTCCAGTAAGTATCAGAGAAATTGTGGAGAGCTGGACATGTCCAAACTTGTCCTCTTACACACCGAAAGCCAGATAAATTTTTCGAATGGTTTCCAGGTGCCATTCTCTAACAGCTTCTGAAAAAATTCTGATGGAAAAAAAGTCCTTTTCATTACGCCATTTCCAGACAATGAAAATCCGACAAGGGGGCGGGACCACTCCTTCCCAAGGCGTGCTCACAGGCGAATGACGTCACCGACAGGCGTGGAAAAACTCACGCATGCGCACGAGGGTTCAAGCATGTCTGACGTAAAAACATATGAATGAAATCCATATAGTTTTTGAAAAAATAAAAAGGACCGTTACTTTATTGACAGACCTCGTACACATAAACGTCTGATTGCTGAGTCCAGGAAGACATTAAAAGCCTGAAACATAGTCTTGATGCAGGACAAACACAAACTCAGTCACTGATTCCTCACTTAGCTTCTCAAGTTCCATAGTCAGGGTATCCATTGATTCAGCATAAAGAAAACACAGCTGATGAGTATGATGATGGGGTGGCTGGATACCTCAAGAAGTGTGCCACATCCTGCTGTCTGATATGCACATTATTTTCAATTTAAAGCAACATTCAGGAATTAAATAACTTTGCCCAGCAGATGGCAGTACTGTTTTTGCAGCTGCTAATGAAACATTGAGAGCAAGTATCTGGCAAAGCATTGGAAAATACATTCAGTTTCATTATATTTTTGTGTGTGTGTAATTCAGAACACCCCCACTCCCAGACTATTGTCTAATCTGTATTGTATTAATCCAGGTGTATATTTTATTGTGTGTATATCCTATATCTTAAAGCGATCAAAGGCGTATTAAAGTGTAGATCTGGCCATACAACATAGTATGACAGCCCAATAGCACACACGCTGTAAAGATGCATCTTCAATTTCAGTGCATCTGCCCACCTTTAAATTCTACAGGCAAATGAATGGTGTTAGTCTCCGAGAGACTACAGTACCTGCTCATCCCGAAGAGCCTGTGAGCGTTTGATCTTGCTCTGACGGTAGTACTCCATGATCATCATGGCAGCATAGATTTTGCCAACAGTCAGATCAGTAGCTGTCGAGAGAACAATGAGTTACAGGGTTTGGTAGCCCATCAAAGAGCATCTCTACACCATGTGGTTGTGATGCCACTTCAGCGTACCTGCACCCACACTTTGTTTCTTACCTTTGTGTGGTGTGACGAGCAAATCCAAAGTCTTCTGGGAAAGATTAGGCCAGATTGCCATCATCTCCTTTCTCAGCTCTGCATCCATCTGGTGCTTGTCAATTCCACCTAGTCATATTTGGCAAATACATGTATGCATGCACACGCAGATACATTCACAAATATACACAGGGGCATGCACACAGAGCACGTCACATGACACACAAATACACACAGCCATTCATATCCATTCCATTTAACACCAAAATGTGAAATAAGCGACATACAAAATGAAAACACAGAAGACAGAAAGATTTTCATGAGTAATAACACACGACATACACAATGTGTTTCATGCATTATAAACATGGAGCTACATTTTTGTCGCAGTCATGATTACACAGGGTTTGGACCCTCAACATCTTACAGAAATTGAAAACATTCATCTGCAAATAAACAACACAGGCAGAATCTTCTCCCACAGAAAACGCTGTACTTAAGCTACAATGGAAGAAGCATCAAGGAAGCCCATCTGGGATCACGCGACACAAATTCAGATAACGCTGTGCTAAGGGGGAAAATAAGAAAAAGAAGAAATGTGAAAAACAGGCAGAGGAAAGGAAGAGAGATTCCAAACCTTCCGTACCCTTTGCAATCTTAATGTCCAGTGCTGTGCGGATCAAAGCCATGAGGGTGGAGTTGAAGTGGACTGTGTTGTCATCAGCCACAGGAAGATCCATACGGAGTAGTCTCTGTGGACGAGCCAATCAGGATGGGCAATGAAACAACCAAGAAGTGAGAAGAGGTGTGGTGTCGTTTCTGGAACCTCCGGGCAACAAAAGGGGAAGGGGAGTGTGGAGAAACATGAGGGGAACCAGGTGTGTGGACGGGTTGGGTCAAAGCAAAAGAAGGGGCTGTGTGTAATATCTTTGCTCCATCTTTCTGTCCAAATACTGGCTTAATCAGTCTCCATGCAGTATTTTATAGTGACAGCCAGTTTACACGGGGAGAACCTGTGAGTGCCAAAGTTTGCAACAAAAATACGATTTTAGATTCATCCCTCAACTTTCGTACCTACTTCACTATCATCACATTTCACATTTGGACTTCTAGAAGGTCTCACAGGTTGATATAAAGAGCATCTCTGAGCGTAAAGAAACAGGAAGATAGGCAGAGCAGTTGCTAATAATGTACACAGCTCCCCCTTGGGGTTTGGAGGTTCACATATGAAGAAACGACAGCGACCAGGTACCAACCAATAAATCAAACAAGATCGAGCACCTGCTCTGGAAAGGTGGGGGTGGCGGGTGGGGGATTTTTGTCTTTGCTTATTGGTTTGAACCTTCACAGGTCTTGTTGTTGTGTAATAGAAACAGACATTGCAAAGACACACACTAACTCACAGGATGGCGTTAGCATGTACTTTGTGACAGAAAATGGCGACAATCCACACATGCAGCAAACCATGCCTCCCTGCCCACCCTGTCTCTTGCAGTTATTTTTTTTTTACGCCCTCCCACCACATACTCCCCGCCCAACCATATGTGCATACCCCCTCATGCAGCATGCAGCGCACATGCAAAATGCCTCACAGGACAAGCAGCTGCGCAGCCGTACACAGAAAGCCTCCTCTGTTGGTGACAGTAAAATGACTGAGCTTATTGTTGCAAGGCTGCTATTTGAAGTAATTATGAGAACTGGTAAATAATTGGTGCTAGGGTGAAATAATAGAGCAAGTAGCTCTGCTGCTAATTATCTGATGTGTAATGTATGAAGAATGGGCACAGATGTAGAGGGTTAATAGGTGAGAGAGAGCAGCATTCTGTGAATAAAGAGAGAAAAAAATAATGCAACAAAGCCTAGTTTTTGTGGGTCGATGGTTCATGATTTTTTTTTTTTTTTTTTGGTGACAAAAAAAAAAAAAGTAAAAATGAGGTGCACAGAAATATTACACTTCTGCCAGAAAATACATGGACTACAATATCAAAAGAAATAATAGATTATGAGCTGGAGGAAGTAAACAATAACGTGAACGAAAATGCAGAAAGAAAACGAGAAGCTTCACCGTACATAGTTGGCTTTGCCTGTAAACAAGCACTCCTGCCTGAAGGCTGCTGTTCTCTCTTCAGGTCAGAGAAGATCAAAGGTTAAAAGCAGCGGAGCAAATAGGACATTGTTCTGTGGACTGATGGACAGGTTCAGGTCTGAAGGTCAAAGGTGAGGGTCTGGGTTTAAAGTGACCAGGGCAAGAAGAAGGACCATAAATGTAGAGGTGGTTGTTGTCAGAATTATTGTTCCAGGGGGTAATTTTGAAGGAACAGTTTAGAATGTTATGGCAACTTGGCCACAAAAATACAGTGCATTAAAAAAAAAAGTTAGGCTGCTGAGAAGCCTAAAATTGGGTTAGTTCAGGGAGGAGGCTTTTAGGAAGAATGGTTGCAGGTTAAAAAAAGTGAATGGGAAGAGAAAAGAGCACTAAACATAAGAATATGTGGTAGTGGTTAAAATCAAACAGGATTTACAAGGAAAAACAGCTACCTGAGTCAAATAATACATTTTTTATACATTTTTTTTTTACTTTTTCCCCCACTCTTTTTTAAAATTTAATTCAATTACATGTTTTAAAAATATGCTACAACAGTTTATAGTAGTCATTCCCAAACTTAAGACTGCCACGGAATCTGAAAATAAATAATAAATAAATAAATAATATATGAGATACCCCACAGACCGACTTGGTGCATTAGATTTTTTAAACATTTCAATACATTTTATTTATTTATTTATTTATTTTTTTGTCTCTCAGAAAGTGTGCCTGTAACTTTAAATACAAAGTAGCTGTATGGTGCTGGACCATCTCAACATCCATAAATACACAGGTTTTCATAGTTTTTTTTGTCATTTCAAAGGATAAAACTCATACTTACTATAAACTGACTTAACAAAATGCATACCAAAGGATACAGACATTCTCTAACTTAAGAACACCAAGCCCACTTTGAAATGGGAAAATCAAAACCAAACCTTTTAATCCCAATTTTGATCAACACATGAGACTAAGAAGTGGGTCATGAAGGTACTGCAGCTGGTCCGTGAGAGTTCATTAAAAGAAAACAAACAAATAAAGACATGTTTGATTTTCAATTGATTAATGAAGTTTAAAATGACAAAAATTTGGATTATTATAAAAATGTAATCATAAATGCTAAAAGCCATGGGATTTAAATTATGTGTTATTTTTAATTTATCTGATCTAGTTTAAAGGTATACTTCACTGATGGCCTGGACCCGGTTTCATGCAGTGGTCTAATGTTGATTAGTTGACTAAACTCACTTAGTCAACTAATCTTTTGACGTTAGTTGTTGCACAAAGTGCTTAGCTGGCTAAAGTTACTGACTAAAGTTTATAGCGTGCTACAGAGGAGGCTAATCTTATTTTAATCAACAAAACTTCAGTGCCTTACCTAAAAAATGGCGGCTATCACGTACCACCACCTGATGGAGGAGGAAGGAAGGAGAGACTTGCGGCGGGAGCGGGTGTTCCGTGACTGGAATAATCCACTGGAGATGTTCACGGATGATGAGGCTGGAAGCGTATCTCCTCAGGGCCCAGGTTCCGGCCATGGTTATAGCAGACGACCAACCAGGAAGTAAACAAAACTCTTGTGCATTGGAGGTGTTTCTTCACAAACGGAACTCGCGAGACCGCTATGCCTGTGAAAATCGTCGACTAATGTTAAATGGTTAATCTACAAGTTTAGCCATTGATGTGAAATGGAGAGTAGACGGCTAATGTTGGGCGACTAACCTTAGTTGACTAAGTTTAGTAGACTAAAAGATTAGACTGCTTTATGAAAATACAATACTGGTCTAAATACAATCATCACATTTGAGTAGGCATTAAAGTTTTCTAAAAACAAACAAATGAGCAAACAAACTGTTAACTGTTTTTAATTTATTTTTAAACTCTACATCAATGCACACTGCCATTTTTGGATTGTGATGTTACTTGTGTGTAATATACCCTGAACAGAATGGCAGTTTATATGTGCAGCCACAAGTCTTTCCCTTTGACCAGTAATGTGAAGGAGTACGTTTTCAATGTGAAACCAGACATTGGAGAAACATTACACTAGAAAATAGAAGACACTAGCTGGGTTACCCGTTCTACGCACAGGTAATACAGAAGAATTTTAGCCATGTCATTATATCTTTCATGTCACTTTGGTTAAAGTGTAGTAAGTTGCATTGCATTGTGTGTCTGTTGTCATTATTAATTTTCATCAAGCAATTTGTGACATTCATGAGACTCAAGTGAATGATGATAAAAGGTGATAACATGTCATATCCCTGCAATGCTCTGGCATGCCATACACAGCAGGTACATTTTAATTAAAAAAATGCGGGACTTAACTTGCATACAGCACGCTCTGGCCCGCTCAGATTGTAATTAAAGTACACCCTAGCCAGCCACTACTACGTAGTTATTAAAGTGTCATGCTTGCTACCTGACCTGAGTATCACGTGAACTGCGAAAATAAGAACTCCAGTGAGTGACCTGTATTACTAATTGATAATCAGTGAGAATTTTAATTTTTAATGACTTTGCAAGAATCACCAGCAGTACCTTTATGCTCTATTAAAGAGCTGACGTCATGCTGCAATACATTCACTGCCCACCAGGGTGTGAGACCCAAATGTAGTACTTTTGTGCCCTACCAAAGAAATGCAGTCCACACTTTGGGAATCAATGGCTCATAGCACATCGGAAAGTCAATCTGATCCTTGACTGATAGCCTGACACATTATAAATTACATGAATACATATCAGTATTATTTGCCCCAGGTCTGCTGGAGATGGAAAAGAGAGGTGGATAAAATAATGGTCAGTAATGGAAAGATCTCCTGTGCCTACAGGCTGTTTGGCCGGCTGCCCCTGAGACTCACAGTGATCTTCCAAAAATGTGCCATGACATTGTAAAAGTGAATGTAAGAGGTTTAGGTGGAACAATGTTTTAGTTCATGAGCAATGAACTACTGCACGCTAACTGTGCTGTTATCAATCTGTATATTATAGCTTGATAACACCATGTATGATTATTCATGTATGCATGTGTGTTTGGGAGTGATGATATGTAAGGCAGGGATATGTGGGGGTCATAAGTCATGCAGAAGGCAGATAAGGCAGTTTGTGTAGAAGGGGGCAATATGCAGAGATGACGGGGGCTGGAAACAGAATAGAACTGCATTGACAACAAAACCAAAGGACAAAGAGAAGATTGGACTTGCAGATAGAAAAGGCTGCTTGGGGACTTGGAGCTGCTTACATGAAGGGTAACAGAAAAAAAAAAACAAAACAAAAAAAAACGAACTGATCTACATGGCAACCAAAGGCTCTCGAAGGAAAATACACCACTGACACAAGTCCTGCTCTCTCTTCCAATAGAAATCACACAGTGACTTAACATGAACTGATTATTTGTGTGTGAGTGTGGTGTGTGACTGTGTGTGTGTGTGTATGTTTGTGTGTGTATGTGTGTGTGTGTTTGGCCTATCCACAGGATGGAATGAGTTGGAGGACACAAGCCTTGCAGACGTTCCCAGCCTTGTTGCATTCACTTGATTCTCTATCTTTCAGTGTATCTACTTGCATGAAACACTATATTTGCCCAATTATATTAGTTTTCATTCTAAGATAACTGCTCTAATGCGGTGGTTCCCAAATATTTTCCATTGAACCCCCCCTGTTTGGAAGTTGAAAAATGGTTTCAGGCAGGTTTTTTTTTTTTTTTTGCAGCGACACAGCATCTTACCAGCATTCACACACATTTCCTACAGGAAACTGCCTGTTATGAATCTCAAAACTGGAAGGTTATATTATTATGTAACTAAAAGTATAAATCACATAGCACTCTAATGAATTAACAGAGTGCATTATTATATCACAAAGACTTTAAGTTAGCTGCATGCTAACTAGCCAAACTATTTAGCTTGGCAAGGAATTGCATTAAATGGTCTCAGCTAGCTAGCTAGCTCAGTCACCATCTCCATAAAATGTTAGTCACTTGAAAGGATTTTTTAAAATAATATCTACTCTTGTTTTAAAACTCACTGCAACCTATATTAATATCTTGTTTACTGTATAGTAACACAGAATTTGGACTATTTTGGACACGGTTTTCTTCTGTCATCTCTAGCGGTAAGCACAGTTCAGTTTAGCAACAAATAGCAAATTATCATTAGCAGATTAGCTTTTCAATTTGAACATGTGTGAGAGACAGACAGAATGAGGATCAGCACTTTCTACTCTGAGATAGTCCGTGCCTTCAGTGTCAGGATTTAATCCTCCATGTAAAATGTTTAAACAACTTTATTGTGGTTCACAACTGAAGGGGAAAAAACAAACAAACTGATCAACAGATTGAGGTGGATTGAGGTAAAACTGGTAGTAATGCGAGCGCTATGTTGGACGGCAGTGATGAAGAAATAACTGAGCGGCAAGGCAAAACTCTCACGCTATGTTCCAACCCACTGTTATTGTCATGAGCTTTTGCTGTTGTTAAAAAAAATTAATCACAGCTACAGCTGGCCAAAATTAATTTCCTTAATGCTGTTGGGACTTATACTTGGAGATGGTGTGAGGTATTCTGACATCTGGAAGGAGCTCAGAGTAAAAAAGCTGCTCTGTTGCAGGCATCTGATTAGATTGCTTCCCTCTGGAGGTTTTCTGAGTACGACCAACTGGAAGGAGACCGTCCATTTGGTTGAGAGATTATATAGTCCATCTGATTTGGGAACACCTTGGGATACCACAGGAAGAGCTAGGAGAAGTGGCTTGAGAAAAGGATGTCTGGGGCTGAAAGAACAACAGCAAGGCCCAGGATAAGCAGTGGTCAATGGATGAATGGTGTACATTTCACAAACACTATGCAAGCAGATACAGAGCACCCAGAAAGTATTCACAGTGCTTCACTTTTTCCAAAATTCTACTCACAACACCCCATAATGACAACATGAAAAAAGATTTTTCTTAAATGTTTACAAATTATTTAAAAATCACATACATAAATATTCACAGCCTTAGTTCAATACCTTGTTGATGCACCTTTGGCAGCAATTACAGCCTCAAGTCTTCTTGAATATGGTGCACAAGCTTGGTGCACCTATCTTTGGGCAGTTTTGCCCATTCCTCTTTGCAGCACCTCTCAAGCTCCATCAGGTTGGATGGGGAGTGTTGGTGCACAGCCATTTTCAGATCTCTCCAGAGATGTTCAAACGGATTCAGGTCTAGGCTCTGGCTGGGCCACTCAAAAACATTCATATAGTTGTCCTGAAGCCACTCCTTTGATATCTTGGCTGTGTGCTTTGGGTCATTGTCCTGCTGAAAGATGAACCATAACTCTAGTCTGAGTTCAAGAGCGCTCTGACATCCAGGATGTCCCTGTACATTGCTGCATTCATTTTTCCCTCAATCCTGACTAGTCTCCCAATACCTGCTGCTGAAAAACATCCCCACATGCTGCCACCACCATGCTTCACTGTAGGGATGGTGCCTCATTTCCTCCAAACATGACATCTGGCATTCACATCTAAGAGTTCAATCTTTGTCTCATCAGAGCAGAGAATTTTGTTTCTCATGGTCTGAAAGTCCTTCAGATATATGATGGTATCTCCCGGTGGACTGCCATGTGTTTTTTGGAGTGGCTTCCGTCTGGCCACTCTACCATACAGGCCTGATTGGTTGATTGCTGCAGAGATGGTTGTCCTTCTGGAAGTTTCTCCTCTCTCCACAGAGGAATTCTGGACCTCTGACAGAGTGACCATCAGGTTCTTGGTCATCTCCCTGACAAAGGTCCTTCTTCCCTGATCACTCAGTTTAGACGGGCCGCCAGCTCTAGGAAGAATCCTGGTGGATCCAAACTTCTTCAATTTATGGATGATGGGAGGTCACTGTGCTCAATGGGACCTTCAAAGCAACAGAAATGTTTCTGTACCCTTTCCCAGATTTGTGCCTCGAGAAAATCCTGTCTCAGAGGTCTACAGACAATTCCTTTGATGTCATGCTTGGTTTGTGCTCAGACATGCACTGTCAACTGTGGGGCCTTATATGTAGACAGGTGCGTGCCTTTCCAATTCATGTCCAATCATCTGAATTTACCCGAGGTGGACTTCAATTTAGCTGTAGAAACATATCACAGATGATCAGTGGAAACAGGATCCACCTGAGCTTAATTTTCATGGCAAAGGCTGTGAATGCTTATGTACATGTGATTTTTAGTTTTTTATTTTTAATAAACTTGCAATAATAATAATAATGAAAAAAAAACCTTTTTCACATTGTCATTTTGGGGTGTTGTGTGTGGAATTTTAAGATACAAAATTAATTTTATCCATTTTGGAATAAGTCTGTAACATAACAAAATATTGAAAAAGTGAATCACTGTAAATACTTTCTGGATGCACTATATTTTGCCTCACAAGGGAAATCCAGGTAAATTCCATGGATTGTGCTGAATTTGCTCTGAAATGCTGTAGCCAAAATACAATAGTGACAGCAGTTTTAATGATAACTCTATGTGATAAAGTGTATTTTTTCAGTGTCAAATTATTAACAAAGTCTGCTTTCATGCAATATACTAAAAGCAAAAGTGCTGAACTCCTTTACGTCAGTATAGAAGAACTGAACAGACTAAAAAAAAAAATGCTCATATGGCAACAGTTTTAGTCATATTTGACAAAATGTTTCTGCAATGGATGAGGAACCACAGTACAAGACTCATTTATCCCATTTTAGTTTGACTGATGTTATGGTTGACGAACATCACCATCAACTATAACAACAATCATTTACTTTACATACAGTTTTTTTTGTCTGAATATTGCTGACAACTTCAGTCTTTGTGACCTTGCAGTATCAGAGTGGTTTTGCTAATTATTTCAACACGAATCTGAATCACATTGCACTTTTTCACAAATTACCCATGACCTTTCCCAGAGGGGCCTGGGAACCACTGCTTGATGGTATACACCAATTGATTCTGAAATAATATGACTGTATTTTTACTGAGGCAGTTTGGATTGTGTTTGAAGGTGCATGGGCCATACTTGTAAGTAATCTTGAGTATTCATTGGACACGGCGCAAACGAGCGGAGAAAGTCCCTTGTGTTGTTCCCTCCTGTGGATACCTGTCCAGCATTTGACCTATCTATTTTGCTACCCACAACTTGTTTTTGCCTCCACTCACCACGTCTCACACCACACAATGGCACAACAACAACCAGCCCATCCCAACTTTTCACAAAAACAAACAAAAACAGAACCAAAGAAACAACAACAGGAAAAGTTACACCATGTACAGCATTAAAATCCATCCCTGTTGGACCCCAAAAGCCCTTAACACCCATGAGACAATGGGAGGAAAGACGGGCTCCTTTCTGACCTTGTAGGCCACCCGTGCTGGACACCTCTTCCCCAGGCCTAGTGGAGGACTCATGTGCCCCAGCATGTCATACATTTCCCTGCAACTGATCCTGCCACTGCATCATCAGCCAGTGCCACCACCCCGTTAACAAAAAGAGAGACAGACATTGCCAGGAGGGGGGGGGGGGAAGAGAGAGAGAGAGAGAAAGAGGAAGACATGGAGAGGAGAGGAGAAAGGGAGTTGGAAAAAATGAAAACAATCAGCAAGACTGATGAGGTGATACTTGATAGGTAGGACTAGAAAAGAGGAGAAGGCGCCGGAGAGATAAAACAGGTGAAAGAACTAAAGAAATATAAAACAAAGTGCAAAACTTCCCAAATACAAGGTTATCAGACTGATCAGGAAAGAAACTATGACTGCAAGGCTGCATTTTGAGCTACACATTGTTTTAACAATTTGTCTTGTCATAAAAAAGAAAAGAAGGAATTGACAGAGGAATTGACAGAAGGAAGGATGACAGGAAGAGGGACATAATTAAATGTTCTCCTTTTGTGTAAAATAAATAAATAGAAATGATTCTGTGTAATCAAGAAGAAAATTGTCTGTATTTAAAGAGATGTGTCTGCAGGTACAAAGCTCGCGTCCCAGATGGTAGTTAATACAGATAAGAGACATTTCCTCACAGTGGTGCTGTGACACTTTGAGCAGCTACGGCCCAATAGCACCTAGTGTATGAAGTCTGTTAGAAAAGTATCCGACCTTTTTATTTTTTTCAAAAACCTGATGGATTTGAATCACGTGTGCTTGCATGAGCCAACCTTGAACCTTCGTGCACATGTGTGATTTTTTTCACGCCTGTCGGTTGCGTCATTTGCTTGTAAGCAGCCTTTGTGTGAGGATGGGTGGAGTCTCTTGTCGCTTTTTCTTTGCAAGGAAATGGCGGAACGACTGGAGCAGTGCGACTGCAACAAATTTTGCCACAAACTGGGCAATAGCCAGGTAGAAACCATTCGGATTATTCAGACGGCTTTCGGTGACGATCCTCTGGGCATCACACAGATTCAGGAGCGGTACAACCGGTTTAAAGACGTCCGCACAACGGTGGAGGGCGCGCCGCGCTCCGATCAGCATCAACACGCTGAAACAACTGGATCATTTCCAAAGTGAACGCTGTGATGATGTGGGACCATCATGTGATTATCCGAGAAATTGCGGAAGAGGTGGACATCAGCACTTTTTCGGCACATTCCACTGTGAAAGAAGATTTTGCCATGAAAAGACTGGTGGTGAAATTCATCGGCACGAAGCTGATGGCGCAGCAACAGCACCTCCGTGTTGAAGTCTCACAGGACATGTTGTAACATGCCCAGCTCGTCAACCATTCGGAAGATTCAGACGGCTTTCGGTGGCTTTTCAGTTGTGTGACTATCCGAGAAATTGTGGACCGCTCCTTAATCTGTGTGATGCCCAGAGGATCGTCACCGAAAGCTATCTGAATAATCCGAACGGTTTCCACCTGGCTATTGCCCAGTTTGTGGCAAAATTTGATGCAGTCGCACTGCTCCAGTTGTTCCGCCATTTCCTTGCAAAGAAAAAACGACGAGAGACTCCACCCATCCTCACACAAAGGCTGCTTATAAGCAAATGACGCAACCGACAGGCGTGAAAAAAATCACGCATGCGCACGAGGGTTCAAGGTTGGCTCATGCAAGCACACGTGATTCAAATCCATCAGGTTTTTGAAAAAAAATAAAAAGGTCGGATACTTTTCTAACAGACTTCGTACACTAGGTGCTATTGGGCCGTAGCTGCTCAAAGTGTCACAGCACCACTGTGAGGAAATGTCTCTTATGTTTCATAGTTACGTGCAATATTTCATGTGTATTTCTATGAATTTGCATTTGTAACAAATATTTTATATTTTACTAATATTTCAAAATGATGTTTGGGTAGTGTTCGGTCACACCAGCACAGAGAAACTGAACTTTTCTGAAATGATGATGCCATAGACCTGCCTCTCTAAGCTCAATCTCTCATAAAAGAATGACATGTTATTGTTGTTAACAGTGTAATTTAACATACTTTTTTCCTGGGTGGATCATGAACCAGATTTATTTTCATTACTAGCAGAATGCGGAAGAAAAGTCAGGTGGCTGTGGTGAACACTGGTGTGAATAATTGGAGGCTTGTGATGCTAATAAAATAATTCCAGAAAGGGCTTTCATCTTTTAAAATGTATTTTGTCTTCTTGTTGGCTGCGGGACAAAGCGCCAGCTAGCTGTGGCTTAGACTGAGAAACACACCTGGAGCCCTGTAGTATAACACTGAGGGACTTCTTTAAAAACACTGCCTTTATTCACAAGCAATTTCCACGATAGGGAATTAAAGTATTTCCAGACATAGTCTTCCAAAACAAAGACCAACTTATGTGGATAACAGTTTTTCTCAGGCTGTGATGATGAATCCGGCTGAAACAACACAATAGGCCAGATTAAAAGTCTTTATATTTACTCAGTCTGCTGGGGTAGCCAACAGGTCTGCTTCACATGATACAAATGTTCATTTTTGTTAATTAAAATTTTAAAAAAAATACAGAATCTAACAGCTTTCTTCCTGTTTGTAGTGATCTGTCTAGGATGAAAATAACAGAGACAGTATCATCATTGAGTTTGGACAGAAACATTAAAATGCCTGTCAGATTTGGGTCTGGTTCGGTCACTCCTCTGTTGGGTGTGGCTCGGATTCAGACAAAAATATGAGGCCCGAACAGCACTCTAACACACATACACAACACATGTTTTACATTTAGCATTCAGACCCTGTGTTATGGTTATAATAACAATAATAAGTAGACAATGAATTTGCCAGAAGGTCAGAGCACCCATAGTCTTGTTGTCTGTAACTTCATCACAGCCTCCCATCTGAAAATACAGTAGTGTTCAGAATAATAGTAGTGCTATGTGACTAAAAAGATTAATCCAGGTTTTGAGTATATTTCTTATTGTTACATGGGAAACAAGGTATCAGTAGATTCAGTAGATTCTCACAAATCCAACAAGACCAAGCATTCATGATATGCACACTCTTAAGGCTATGAAATTGGGCTATAAGTAAAAAAAAGTAGAAAAGGGGGGTGTTCACAATAATAGTAGTGCTATGTGACTAAAAAGATGAATCCATGTTTTGAGTATATTTCTTATTGTTACATGGGAAACAAGGTACCAGTAGATTCAGTAGATTCTCACAAATCCAACAAGACCAAGCATTCATGATATGCACACTCTTAAGGCTATGAAATTGGGCTATAAGTAAAAAAAGTAGAAAAGGGGGTGTTCACAATAATAGTAGCATCTGCTGTTGATGCTACAAACTCAAAACTATTATGTTCAAACTGCTTTTTTTTTTTTTAGCAATCCTGTGAATCACTAAACTAGTATTTAGTTGTATAACCACAGTTTTTCATGATTTCTTCACATCTGCGAGGCATTAATTTTGTTTGTTTGGAACCAAGATTTTGCTCGTTTACTAGTGTGCTTGGGGTCATTGTCTTGTTGAAACACCCATTTCAAGGGCATGTCCTCTTCAGCATAAGGCAACATGACCTCTTCAAGTATTCTGACATATCCAAACTGATCCATGATACCTGGTATACGATATAGGCCCAACACCGTAGTAGGAGAAACATGCCCATATCATGATGCTTGCACCACCATGCTTCACTGTCTTCACTGTGAACTGTGGCTTGAATTCAGAGTTTGGGGGTCGTCTCACAAACTGTCTGCGGCCCTTGGACCCAAAAAGAACAATTTTACTCTCATCAGTCCACAAAATATTCCTCCATTTCTCCTTAGGCCAGTTGATGTGTTCTTTGGCAAATTGTAACCTCTTCTGCACATGTATTTTTAACCTCTTTTGCACATGTATATTTAACAGAGGGACTTTGCGGGCGATTCTTGCAAATAAATTAGCTTCACACAGGCGTCTTCTAACTGTCACAGCAATTACAGGTAACTCCAGACTGTATTTGATCATCCTGGAGCTGATCAATGGGTGAGCCTTTGCCATTCTGGTTATTCTTCTATCCATTTTGATGGTTGTTTTCTGTTTTCTTCCACGCGTCTCTGTTTTTTTTTTTTTTTTTTTTGTCCATTTTAAAGCATTGGAGATCATTGTAGATGAACAGCCTATAATGTTTTGCACCTGCGTATACGTTTTCCCCTCTCCAATCAACTTTTTAATCAAACTACGCTGTTCTTATGAACAATGTCTTGAATGTCCCATTTTCCTCAGGCTTTCAAAGAGAAAAGCATGTTCAACAGGTGCTGGCTTCATCCTTAAATAGTAGACACCTGATTCACACCTGTTTGTTCCACAAAATTGACAAACTCACTGCCTGAATGCAACACTACTATTATTGTGAACACCCCCTTTTCTACTTTTTTTACTTATAGCCCAATTTCATAGCCTTAAGAGTGTGCATATCATGAATGCTTGTTCTTGTTGGATTTGTGAGAATCTACTGAATCTACTGGTACCTTGTTTCCCATGTAACAATAAGAAATATACTCAAAACCTGGATTAATCTTTTTAGTCACATAGCACTACTATTATTCTGAACACTACTGTATTTTCAGATGGAAGGCTGTGACAACAAGACTATGGATGCTCTGACCTTCTGGCAAATTCATTGTCTACTTAGACAATAGCACTACTATTATTCTGAACACTACTGTACATGGGATATGCATGGATTTTTGTGTATTACTTTTCAAATTAGTAGTGATAGAACTGTAATATTGTTAATACTAATGGGTTCTGTTGTAGCCACTCAGACTGTTGGTGCACTACTCCACAGAAATGCCTCATACCTGTAGCAACTACCACTTGACATACAAGGAGGAATGGCACAATGCCACTTTTTCATTCCAATATAATGTCTGAACCTTTGATATCTGCCAAAACAATATTAATCCAATAACTATTTCCCTGTCTTAAAAGAAGCAGTTGTTACTAATAAATGCATTTGTTGGATGCACTTTGATAACCTAATCATCTAACTACACATCAGCTTAAACTATGAAACAATATTCTTCTTCCCTAAATAAAAGTAGACACAGCTCACAACTTGACTCAAATGTACAATAGAAGATGTTGTTCTTTCTTTCTTCATTAAAATTTCCAATATATGAGACAGTAATTTTGGCCAATATCAGAGCTATACCAGTCCAAACTATCACATCGGGTAAGGGTTGTACCAGCAGACACATTCGTGTAAAATGTGCTTTAGTGAGCAGGGCAGAGCTTGACAGCAGCCACCAAGCTGCTCGTGCTTGGGCGTGGAAGGAGGGGAGGAAGCGAAAAGGGGTGTCAATGCAGTTTCTGTCTTTCCCCCAACCCCCAAAAACCAAGAACAATGCAACACTACAGTGGGTATCCGTAGCTTGCTACGTGCAGTGCATCCGGAAAGTATGCACAGTGCTTCACTTTTTCCACATTTTGTTATGTTGCAGCCTTATTCCAAAATGGAATAAATTCATTGTATTCCTCAAAATTCTACTCACAACACCCCATAATGACATGAAAAAGTTTTTTATTTTTATTTATTTATTTATTTTGCTAATTTATTCAAAAACTAAGAAATAGCATTTATGGATTCTTCAACTTCTTGCATTTATGGATGATGGAGGCCACTATGCTCACTGGGACCTTCAAAGCAGCAGAAATATTTCTGTACCCTTCCCCAGATTTGTGCCTCGAGACAATCCTGTCTCAGAAGTCTACAGGCAATTCCTTTGACTTCATGCTTGGTTTGTGCTCTGATATGCACTGTCAACTGTGGGACCTTATATATGTAGACAGGGGTGTGCCTTTCCAAATCATGTCTGATCAGTTGACTTTACCCCAGGTGGACTCCAATTAAGCTGTAGAAGCATCTCAAGGATGATCAGTGGAAAGAGGATGCATCTGAGCTTTATTTTTGAGCTTCATGGCAAAGGCTCTGAATATGTACAGTACATACATGTGATTTCTTGTGTTTTTTTTAAATACATTTGCAAATCCTCAAAACACTTTTCTCATATTGTCATTATGGGGTACTGTGTGCAGAATTTTGAGGAAAAAAAAAGAATTTCATCCATTTTGGAATAAGGGTGTAACATAACAAAATGTGGAAAAAATGAAGCACTGTGAATATTTTCTGGATGCACCGTAATAGCAATGACTCCACAGCAAGCAATTAAACTCAATAAATAAAGAGAGAGATAAATAAATAAATAAAAACTTAAAAGGTAAATAAAAAAAACAATTGCAGTGGGTTAAATAATCTTAATGAGGACTGCCCCAGCCCCATTTCATTGAAGTGCATTTCACATGCTTCTCTGGATGACTGCATTGTCCTGCACATTCTCTCAGCATGTCAGAATGCAAGTCAGTAATGGAGGAAAAAAGCTTGAGAAAGAAACAAACAAAACCAAATATTAAACAAAAAAGCAGCATTCACTCCATTCCTGGATGCTGTGACTAGCAGGTGTGGTTGAGAGATTTCGTCTGAACGGAAGTCAAACCTTGCAGGCCACCCTATGGGGGCATTTCTTTCCTAAGCCAAGAGGCGGGTCGATAACTCGCAATAAACTGTACATGTCCTTATAATGAATTCGCCCGCTGCAAGAAGAATACAAGGGAGTTAAGAAATATATATGTGTACATGCAGGGAAACAGAAAAAAAGCACATTTGAAAAAAAGAGGAGAGAAAACACTAGAAAGAAGAGCACACAGTAATTAAGAGTAAAGTACACATAAAAATGCAACAGCTATAGATAAGAGGGCTTATAGACATTGAGACTAACAAACACACATAAAAGACAATACTGCATGTCACACATTGGTAAATATACCACTGTTTTCTGGCCTTGTTCTCTTCAAGCCAGCCCCGAGCTGGATATGTGCCCAGTGTAATTAAGGAATTGCTAGTTGAGTAGAAATGGTTACGCCTGCTGAATGGCTAACTCCTTAATAGCTGCTTGTGCTTTATTGACAACCTCCCTCTTAAATACGTGTTTGACATTAGCCATGTGTCTGCCTGCCCTGGCAAAATAAAAACTAGCATAGTCATTTGTTCATTCAAATGTAAACACTTTTTACATGGTTTTCACTTGCATTAAGGGAACCTGGTGATAAAAAAGGTAAATCATGCAATCATCTGAGAAACATTTGCATCAACATAGGGCCTTTGGCCAGTTTCCACCAAACTTGGTATATGGCTGAAGGTCAACCCCAGCATTGCCTTTAAAGTGGCAATTGTTTTGGAAAAGGTCAAGGCCACTGGGGTTAAAAAAATAAATAGATTAAAAAAAAAAAACAATTTCCACCAAATTTGGCACATACATGTAGGCATGTTGTGTCATTGTCCAGGTGATGTCAAATTTGCCAAAAGTCAGTCATTGGTGTCAAGGTCAGGTCTGTCTGCCTGTCTGTTTGCTGGACTGTATTTCCAGATCCTTTGGTTGATTTCTACCAAACCTGGCATGTTTATCAAGGTTGATCGCAGAATTGCACTGAAATAATTAATTTCATAAAGGTGACGGTCATTGTGGTCAAGGTCAAGTAATTAAATTTTCAACTCCATTTAGCCCAAACTTGGCAAACATGTAGGAGGAAATACAGAAATTCCCTGGCAAGGTTGGCCAAAGATCAATCATTTAGGTTACGGTCGTAGTCATTGGCATCAAAGTCAAAATCATTGGGGTTAATGGTCAAATTTAAACCAGGCAATGGTGCTGTTTAACAAAAACTTCCACCCTAAACAAGACAACCACATGCTTACTGATTCTTTACTTACCCTTGGTGTCTTCATACCCATGGGTACTATACCCTTGTTTTGTACAAATCTCTATTACATTATTCTTTCCGTTTTATAATTTCAAACATGACAACATAATAGTTAATTCCTCATCTTTTCTTTGTTTTGCCATTTTCCCTCATCAAGCACACAGTCTGTTCTCCAGCACAACAAGAAGGCAAAACACAGGTGCTGGAACACATATACCATGAAACGTAACATGTCTACATTAAAATACAAATCAGACAAGGTATGGTGGGGTGGAATGGGGTGATGTAGACATGGCCACCACAAGTTTTTGGCAATATGCAGATTCCAGAAGTGGGAGATGATTTGGGGAAGGGGACGGAGTTAAATCACTACAATTTACAGTATAACGGGAAGAGGAACACAAGCAAGAGGGGGTGTACTGCAGGACACAGATAACCTGATGCAAGAAGAGGCTATAGTTTTTTTTTTGTTTGTTTTTTTTCACACTAGTCAGCTAACATTATAACTGGCATGTGAGCCTACTTTCAATTCAATTTCTTTACACAGGGAAAAATTAATCACAACATGAGTTAAGGTGCTAATCATAAATAAGGTCTAGAGTCTAGACTCTCACTCTAGACTCTACCTATCCCATGAGCCTCATTTCCACTCGGAGTAACTCATGCACTAGGCCACAGCTAAACTCATGACGCAATCTTACCATGTTAGTTTTAGATTTACTGCAGTTACACTACAGTCACATTTAGTTTTGTTCAGTTTCTGTGTTTTAGTTAGATGTAGTTGCAGTGTGAGTGGTAAAGACAGCTCAATTCGTGGTTCTCCTGAGCATGTATGGACGAGGTGATGCTGAATTAAAGACTGTTCAGCTGATCAGTGTGGTTCAAAGTCCAGGCATCCATTCATCCTACTGCTAGAGCTGTTCCCTTAAACTTTAAGGGAACTGAGGGACTCTTTAAGGCTTAAAGAGTCCCTCAGTTCGACCTTTGTTTGTTTACATTCCTGGGTTGCTCATATACAGTTGTGCTCAAAGGTTTACCTACCCTGGCAGAATTTTTGCTTTTTTGGTCATTTTTAAGAGAATATGAATGACAACACAAAAACTTTTTTTTCACTCATGGTTAGTGGTTGGGTGAAGCCATTTATTGTCAAACAACTGTGTATCCTCTTTTTAAATCAAAATGACAAGAGAACTACCCAAATGAACCTGATCACAAGTTTACATACCCCTGTTTGTATCACCAGTTATCCATCTAGATGATGAAGTGGTATAGAGGAGGATTTTCTTAAAAAGAAGACCTGAAAGTTTAGCTACAAATTGCCAGAAGGTACAGCTGAGATGCAAGCCTGGATTTGATCTGTTTTGGTGAAAGAAAATCCTTCTCTGCTCTACTCCACTATGAAGCTAAGAGTAGTGATGCAAAATGCAAAGCTTGCACTGTGCACAATTTCTCCAAACGCAGCCACATAAGCCCATAACTTCTCCTGTGTTGTCTTGGTGGCTTTCCTCACTCTCCTCCTTCTTGCACAGTCACTCAGTTTTTGAGAACTGTCTACTCCATGCAGATTTACCATAAAGTGCCATACTGTTTGTATTTCTTTGTAATTAATGCAAATAAAGTCCAAGACATATTCAGTGGCAGCTTTACCACCAGAGAGCCTCGTCCAAAACTACCACAAAAGACTCCAAGCTGTCATTGATGTTAAAGGGGGCAACACACGGTATTAAGAACAGGGGTATGTAAACTTTTTATCAGGTTCATTTGGGTAGTTCTCTTGTCATTTTTAAAAAGAGGAAACACAGTTGTTTCAATTTCAATTTTTTTTCAATTTATTTTGCTTTATATAGCGCCAAATCACAACGTAGTTGCCTCAAGGTGCTTCACACAGGTAAGGTCTAACCTTATCAAACCCCACAGCAACAGTGGTAAGGAAAAACTCCCTCTGAGGAAGAAACCTCAAGCAGACCAGACTCAAAGAGGTGACCCTCTGCTTGGGCCATTCTACAAACATAAATTACAGAACAATTCACAGAACAATTCACGGACGAATATACAAGAATTGCTGTTGGTGCACAGGACAGGAGAATTGCCAACACGAATACAACTCCCATCTCTGGATGGAGCTGCACCTTAAACAGAGACAGAGACAAAAAACAGAATCAGGCATCAGAAAGACAAAAAATACTGTATAATTTGTCAGCATTAATCAACAAGAAAAACAGAGAAATACTAAGGTGATCGCTGGCCACTAGCCCTAAACTTCACTAAAAGACCCAGAATTTAGGTAAAGTTGAGGCCGTAGCCCGTTCCAATTACTAATAACATGAATTAAAAGAGTAAAAAGCATAAAACAAAACTGTACCAATATGCTAGCCATATGAAAGGGAAAAGAAGTGCATCTTAAGTCTGGACTTGAAAATCTCCACAGAATCTGACTGTTTTATTGATGCAGGGAGACCATTCCACAGAACAGGGGCACGATAAGAGAAAGCTCTGTGACCCGCAGACTTCTTATTCACCCTAGGGACACAAAGTAGTCCTGCACCCTGAGAACGTAAAACCCGGGCCGGTACGTAAGGTTTAATTAGGTCAGCTAGGTAGGGAGGTGCCAGTCCATGAATAATTTTTTTTGTTTGACAATAAATGGCTTCACCCAACCACTAACCATGAGCGAAAAAAAAGTTTTTGTGTTGTCATTCATATTCTCTTAAAAATGGCCAAAAAAAGCAAAAATTCTGCCAGGGTATGTAAACGTTTGATCACAACGGTATACACTAACAGCTCACAAGTCTGTAAGTTCATTGTAATTTTCTGAACTGATGTTGTCTGTTGTGGCTCATTCAGCTATTCATTCATTCATTTTTGATCACTTATTCCAACTGATGGTGACGGGAGGGTGGCTGGACCCTATCCCAGCAGTTACTGGGCAAAAGGTAGAGTACACCCTGGACAGGATGGCAGACTATTGCAGGGCCACATATTCACCTAACATGCATGTCTTTGGAAATCGGAGGAAATCTGGAGCACCCAGAAGTAACCCACACAAATACAGGGAGAACATGCAAACTCCCTCTCATTCAACTAACATTTGTTTCATTTCATTCACCGCAATTCTGCTATTGATCACCTTTCATTATTTCTTTAGAGTTCTTGCTTCAGAGTTTTCTTCCAGTTCCATGAAATGACACAGTATGTCTATGAATGGTAACTGCATGTTTCATTTCCTTTTGCAAACTGATGGCTCAATACAGCATTGAATGAATAAGAACCTGATGAGGCAGTTTTTCATTGTTGTTGTTGTTTTTTAACATTCTGCTCAAAAATACAGAGAACATAAATGGGAAAGCCATATGATCATATGTTTAATTGATAAGTCATTTTATACTGATTTTGTTTGGCAGTTAAGATGTAATCTGATAACCTCCACAACCCCCCACCCCCAAAAGAGATTTGTAGGATTTCAACACAGTGAAGGGAAAAAACTGCATTATAGTGTTTTGTGTATTCGAGTGACAGCATTTAATGGTACATGATTTGTTTGTTTTGCATATATGTTATGTCATAAAACTTTAACACGTACTACATGACACACCACATAACATGTGTTATCAGTAAAAAAATGTTGCTATTCATTTTTGCAATAAATAAAAATAATGTATTCTGGATTATTTATTGAACTAATATTCTAGCAGTGAAGTGGTATTGCTCTTTCTTCATAGCAAAAAAATCCAGGGATCAAACCCACTCATACTTCAAATTCCTGTCAGAAAGGTTCATCCAGAATATAACATTTGTCAGATCCACATGTGGATGCATGCTGGATCAGCAGTTTCAGCTGTGAGCGAAAAGGCAGCAGCCTAAAGAATCTCACACAACTAACAGTACTTTTTAACACTATCTTAGTGGCAATACACAGCATCAAGTGACTGCTTTTCTATAATACATTTATTACATTTTGCTATATCTGTTGCCATTTTAAATATGACAAAAAAGTAGCGCAGTGCTTTTAAGTTGCAAATATATTGTGTATTGATGCCACACAACATGGCAACACCAATATCGAAAGTATTTCTTTGCAGGTACTTGTGCCTGTGTGTTTGCATCGTCACTCACCATGCAGCAGGATCATACTCTGCCCATATTCTGACATACTCATCCAGGTGGTGTGGTCCCAGTATAGATGAGTCTCTAGTCAGGTACTCAAAGTTGTCCATGATGACGGCTACAAACAGATTCAGCATCTATGCACGTCAGCACAGGAAACAAAAGTGTTAAAAAAAAATGGGTGGAGCAGTTAGGATGCAATATGGAGCAACATGTGTCAACAGCATAATTTTTGTTTATTTTTATGTCTGGGGTGTTGTTTTCAGGCCTGTGTGTCTGGCCGTCCATCTGGCAGTGTTTGAGCAAAATAAAATAAAAATAAAGATTCACCTCTGCTTAACATTAAGCACTAATAAAAGTCATATACAGTTGTGAATGGAAGTTTACATACGCTCATCATGGGTATGAATGTCATTGTAATTTTGGGCTTTTGATGATGTATTTGAAATGTTCCTTTGCTAGGGTGGAATGACTGTACAGCAGGCATCACTAGTGACTTTAAAAAACAAGAATTGGGTGTACAAGTTTGAATTTATTTTGGGTTTTCTTTAATCCACACAGGGTTAAAATTATACATACATGCTTAAATATATGCAGTACATACACCCCACTAATATTTAGTTAAATGTCCCTTAGCAAGTTGCACCTTGACCAAATGCTTTGATAGCCATCAACACATTTCTGGCATAATTCTGGCTGGATATTGGTAGAGTTCATTTCAATTGGTTGGTTTCCTGGTGCAGTCCAGTGTTTTAAATGTAGCCCACAAATTTTCAAGAAGCTTGAGGTCAAGTCTTTGGGAAGGCCATTCTAGAAGCTTAATGTTAGTCTGCTTTATCCAATACACCAGGGGTGCCCAGATCTGGTTCTTGAGATCTACCTTCGTGACACTCTTAGTTGTCTCCCTGCTCCAACACACCTGAATCCAATGAAAGGCTCATTAAAAGCCTGCTAATGAGTCTTTCATTGGATTCAGGTATGTTGGAACAGGGAGACAACTGTCAGGAAGGTAGATCTCGAGGACCAAACTTGGGCACCCCTGCAATACACAACCAGTTTTGATGTGTTTACAAACATCCAACTGTGGCTAGTTTTCACCTGTCTAGCTGTTTATTTTGAGGTCAAGGTGAAGAATTTGGAGGTAGTCCTCCTTCATTATTCGATCCACTTTGTGCAATGCAGCAGTACCACTGGCAGCAAAACAGCCCCAGAGTATGATGCTACCGCCATCATGCTTGACAGGTGGTCCAGTGTTCTTTGGTTTGAAAGCCTCACCTTTACTCAACCAAACATACCTGTTGTCACTGTGGCTCACATATTTGTTTTGTCTGGCCATAAAACATTTCTACAGGAGGCATTTGGCTTGTCCATGTGGTCAGCTGTAAATTTCAGTCTTGCTTGAATGTGTTGATTTTGTAGCAGGGGCTTCTTTCTTGGCCGGCACACTCTCAGTCCATGGTGATGCAAAAACTTGCTTCACTTTGGATAGTGATGCTAGTGTTCCAGCAGTTTCCAGTTCATGGCTGGCATGAGCCTTGGTGGTTCCTGGGTTGTTCCTTAACACCCTAACCAATTTACTCTCATATGAGGGTGACAGTTTGTTTTTTCTTCCAGACCTTGGCAAAGCGGTAACTAACTGGTGCCACAGTGGCTTAGTGGTTAGCCTTGATGCCTTACAGTAAGAAGGTCATGGAAATGCTTCCCACCTATCTGTGTGGAGTTTGCATGTTCTTCTTTTTCCAGGCACTCCCGTTTCCTCCCACAATCAAAAACATGCTTATTTAGGAACAGCGTCTTTCTCTGCCCCTGTCCAAGGCAACGTCTCTACATCTGGAGTTGGTCCCCATGTGCCAAACTGTGGCTACCCACTGCTCCTAGTGGTTGGACTGTGTCTAACTATAATTAGGATGGGTTCAATGCAGAGGAAATATTTCATTGTATATATGTATGTACAATGACAGTAAAGGCCATTCTTCTTCTAACTTGTACATACAATTGTTTGAACCGATGATCCTGGAATCTGCAGTAGTTTAGAAATGGCTCCAAGAGACCTTCCCAACTTGTGTAAATCTGCAGTTGCCTTGCCCAGTGATCTAAGTATTGGTCAGTCCAATGAATGCTGTCATATACATCCTATTTATGCTGGCAAAGAGAAAGTACTAGTTGTAGTCATTCGCAATCACTAACAAAGAAGCTTTGGCCTTATCACTTTAACAGTCATCGTAGAACCTTCAGCACCACTTAATAAAAGATATAAGTGAATATATGTATATATTTAAGCCTGCATGTATAATTTTGACCTTGTGTGGATTAAAGAGGATTCAAAATAAATTTAAACATCCAATTTTTGCTTTTTAAAGTCTTTAATGCTATATGCTGTATCATTCCACCCTGGCAATAAGACCAGTTCAAAGGCATCAATAAAAGCCCAAAATTACCATGCCATTCATATTCATGATGATTAGTGTATGTCAACATCTGACCACACCTGTATCACCTTTCCAGTGGTCACATGACATTTGACCATGGGCAACGCTGAACGGTCAAACTCATTTGAAGTGACTATTGGTTACAGATACATCTATGGTTACTCTTAAACACCCATATGAAACCATATATCCTCTTTCCATTTGTCACAATCTCATATGGTCAAACTCAAAGTCATAAATGTTTAATTCAAACTGTTGGAACCAATATGGAAGAAGCATGGTTATAAGGACTGTATATTAGTCAAGTGGTCAAGTAAAGTGGTTCAACTTTGGACAGAATTGGTGGTAAACGAGGCCACACAGAAAAATATATTATGGCATCGCTGAATCACAAAGAATTGATTTGCACAATACTATGTCAAATGTGAGGCATAGGTGTTGCACTCTCTTGGAAACTAAGCATATCAGATTTGGTGGAGGTTCTTACCAAGAATGAACAGAAGAAGATGAAGGAGACAAAGTAGAGATAGGCAACCTGGCTGCCACACTCTGGCTCTGTATTCCCTGACAGGGGGTCGCACTGCTTACCCCCGAGACATGCTAGCATGATATCATGCCACGCCTCTCCTGTTGCACTCCTACAAACATGCAGTAAGAACCTGTGAGTTATTAACCTGACTGAATCGGGAACAGCTTCACTTTAAAACACTCCTTAAAACATGCCAATACATTTCAATTTTCTTTCGGCACAAACAGGCATGAATGAGGAGGAAGAAAATCATTACTGTAAGTAATAATTAGACACAGATAAGCACCTGAAGAGAAGCATGAGAGCCTGTATGAAGGTCCTGAAGTTGTTGTGCTGGTTGATGGCAATCTCTCCATCCTCTTCAATAGCAATATTTCCAAACAGCTGTTGAATGCAATCGTATTGTTTATTTTAAAAGCCAGATTGCAGTTGTTCATCAGACCATTTTTTGTCTTCTTTTCCAGCAAAGCAAAAACAGTCTCTGTACACATATACTGACTTGACATTCACCAACCTCCTAATGCTGCTTCTTTGCATCATCATCATCATCATCATCATCATCATTAACAACAACATTAGTCTATAAAACAGTTTTACAGTAATGCATCCTCAAGTACTGCAGCAGTTTTGTTGTTGCTTGTTTTTTTTTTTTTGGTTGACAGTGTCACCCACCTGCATCCCAATAATGGCATAGATGAAGAATAGCATGGCAATGAGAAGGCAGACATAAGGCAGTGCCTGAGGAAAGACAGACATTTGTAATGACTTTCTGATCTGTTGTATAGATGATATAGGGCCTGATTTACTAAGATCCCAGTGTTAAATTCAGTGGCAGTTCTACACTGAATTACTCCCAAGGCACTCCTGCCGAACCCCCTCCCACCTAAAAAAAAAAAAAAAAAAAAAACAGGCAAAATTTTGCACAAACAGCCATTTTTTATTCTTTTTAATTTTATTATTGCCCCTGAAATTGTACTTGAAATTGACATCAAAAGATCACAGGCTACAATATTACTCCAAAACAAAACACCCATGAATTGTAAATTTGAATAAACACACCCTTACATGTAAAATGTCTGTCAATAGATGCTATATTAGAGAGGAACAATTAGCTCTTTTATTAAGGTGCCTATTTGTCTCAACATTTAGCTACAAAATTTAGCTTGATGTTTGTAAATTTTAAGTTAAATGTGTAAATACTCAGCATTAATGAATCTGCAAACGTTTTAGGTATGACAGAAATTTTATAATGTAGTGTTTGCCGTTTTTTCTCCCCAATTTCGGTCTTCATCTGTGGATCAAAAGAAAGTCTAAACTAAAATGTTACTAGCATTCCCATGTCAAGGAAATCAAATGTGATTCTTTTTCTCCATTAAATAAACCAGTTAATTATGAAGATGAGCCTAATTGTAAATTTCATTATTTCATTATTATTATTATTATTATATTGTCAGTGTACATGACAACAAAAACAATTGCCAGCTGTTGGAAAATTATTGTAAAAGCACACTCTTGTAGGGACACAAAAAAAGGGTCAGATTCGGTCACATAAGCTAGTAATGTGAACACAGCATAAGTTGTAATCCGTCTTAACAAATAGGCAGGCTGTCCTTTCTGCAAACTTTTTTCCACAAGTGGGCAGATTCAAACCCATTCTTACACCCAGCCTGTCTGCTTTCAAATACTTTTTATTTCATAAACTGGCTGCCTGCCTTGTTTGCTAGATGATCAGCAGAGTTCTGGTTCTCTGCTGCATCCTAAGTGGACAGAGCCACAGCGGAGCAGACCCCACGGGAGGAGACCGCCTGTCCCCGGTTTCCTGCCGCACACGGAGAGGATTCGGCTGCACCCCAGCTGGGGATAAAGCTGAATGCTCTCCGTGTGCGGCAGGCCATGTTACATAATTCAGAAAAACATGCAGGAATTATAAGCCTATATTTATAATGTTATGAATGAAATGTGCATTATTTGGAAGAAAGTCAAAGTGTCACTGACTTTAGCCCATGAACCATCACCCCCACTTGTCCCTCCCATTAGAGAAACCCAGAGGTGAAAAGTCCCCCGCGCGCCCCTCCCCTTTCTTTCACCATCTCACTGCTTCTGTGCGCTCAGACAGCAAGCAGGGGCGCCTTCAGCTGCCTGCAGGGGGCAGCAATTTGCCAATTCTACACACAGTGACAAGAAAACCATTTTGCGGTGGAGATGATTTTTTAATTTAAATGCTCATCCCCACGGTGCCCCCCTCCCCCCCATAAATGCCGCCCCGGGCAACGGCCCTCATCGCCCATATCAAAAACCGCCACTGGTTAAATTGCATGGGCAATCCAAATTTTTATGTATTTGGATGGAGACAGTTTTGTGGGTGATTTACTGAGACTAATTGCACAATTGATAGTGGGTTCTAATGTGATGTAAACATCAGTATGTAAATAAGAATTGTGTGTGTGTGTGTGTGTGTGTGTGTGTGTGTGTGTGTGTGTGTGTGTGTGTGTGTGTGTGTGTGTGTGTGTGTGTGTGTGTGTGTGTGTGTGTGTGTGTGATAATGGCCAAAAGAGCAAAATGAAATTCAGCCACTTGCAGGTATGCACCTTGTTCTTCGTTATGCACAAACTCTGTCACATACTGTAACTGACTATGTCATGCACTGGCAATAATAATAATAATAATAATAATAATAATAATAATAATAATAATAATAATAATAATAATAATAATAATAATAATAAATCTTGTATATCAGACATTTAATTATTGTTCTTTTTGCTAAAGCTTATAGTTAGGGCTGGATCAGGTGACCCTGAACCATCCCTTAGTTATGCTGCTATAGACGTAGACTGCTGGGGGGTTCCCATGATGCACTGTTTCTTTCTCTTTTTGCTCTGTATGCACCACTCTGCATTTAATCATTAGTGATCGATCTCTGCTCCCCTCCACAGCATGTCTTTTTCCTGGTTCTCTCCCTCAGCCCCAACCAGTCCCAGCAGAAGACTGCCCCTCCCTGAGCCTGGTTCTGCTGGAGGTTTCTTCCTGTTAAAAGGGAGTTTTTCCTTCACACTGTAGCCAAGTGCTTGCTCACAGGGGGTCGTTTTGACCGTTGGGGTTTTACATAATTATTGTATGGCCTTGCCTTGCAATATAAAGCGCCTTGGGGCAACTGTTTGTTGTGATTTGGCGCTATATAAAAAAATTGATTGATTGATTGATTGATCCACAGTATTTAAGCAAACTGGTGAATATTTCTGCTGCATTCTATCATTAAAATGTGCATAGACAACACATCAGAATATGTCAACACAGACACTGATATGTGCATATGTGTGTTTTGTGGACAGCAATGATCAATTATCGCACTAAAAGGTACTGTGTGCTCAGTGCAGAATAGCACAGAATTATGTTATGCATGAAGACATTTATTCTTAAAGAAATAAGCATGATGTAAACCATCAATGAATTATGTATTTATTATTTTATGGAGTGTACGAGGAGGTGGGGGCCTCTGTGCTGCTGGAACAGTGGTTTGTCAAGCACAATAGGTTAACACCAAGGATTCAAATGCACAAAATACAAATTTCCCTTTGACCTTGAGAAAACATTTTGCCTGTGCAACTAAATGGTAAATGGACTGCATTTATATAGCGCTTTTTTTATCTGTGTCAGATGCTCAAAGTGCTTTACAAATAATGTCTCACATTCACCCTGATTTGAGGGTGTTGCCATACAAGGTACTCACTACACACCGGGAGCAACTCGGGGATTAAGGACTTTGCCCAAGGGCCCTTAGTGATTTTCCGGTCAGGCTGGGATCTGAACTGAGGATCCTGTGGTCTCAAGCCAAACGCTTTGACCACTAGACCATCACCTCCCCTCCAAATACCTATTTGCATGTTCCCTCCCACAATTTTGTGTATTCGGGTAGACAAAACGCCAACTTCATATTCATGAAGCAAAAATGCACTAAATGGACAAAACGTGCTACTTTGTGCATTTGAAAGATGCAGTCCTCACTGTGCACCTTTTATAAATTAGCACACTGTTTTTGCAAGCATTATGGTGTTCTTGCACACATTTTAATACATGCAAACATTTAGGAAATCAGGCCCATGATATTGTGCACAAGCTCCGAGATGGATGTACCATATATTGGTTGTGTGTGGGTGTATTTGGGTGTAAACCTTGAATGACTGAACGAAGGTCCAGAGCAAAATGCGAATGGTTTCTCCCTGTCTCAGCAGCTTGATGAGACGAGCTGCCCTGAACAGCCTCAGGAAACTCAGGTTGATGAAATTATTCTACAGCACAGCCACAACGTAGCCGGACAGATAGAGTGTAGGAGATTATAGGCAGAGGTAAAATGGATGGTAGAAAGATTCAGGATTGGAATAAAAGGAAAGCACAGTTAATTTTAACATCTTTTTTTTTGCTCAAAAAAAAAAAAAAAAAATCCTTGAGCAAACAAAATGATAGGGATAGCAGTCAAACTGAAACTGAGGGAAATTCAAACTCAAGAACAAACAAAAGAATCAGGAGCCAAGCAAGTCAAAGCAAAGCAAACCAAAAACAACAAGGCTCCAACAGGCTGGACAAGTTAGATAGAACCAAACCAAACACAGGAAGAAGGAAATCATCCAACTCTTATGTCGTTTCATCCAATTAGGGCACACTGTAGTAAATGTGGTCATAGTGGTGATAAGTTAAAGTGCATCAGGGACATCAGGAAGTTTTGTTGTAAAGGCAACCAAATGCACTAATTCTCTCAAGGCACAATATGCAAGATTTCTTAAATCAAAATAAGACTATAGCAATACCACAAGATGTAGCATACACTGAAAGGTAAAGCTAATGGCAGTTTGAGTGCCATTAGCGCCATGTGACATACTGCAGTGATGTCACAGCCAAATATAAACAAGGTGGTTGAAGGACTGGTAGTTAACGTTTTCTTTGTGTCGTGCATCCGGAAAGTATTCACAGGGCTTCACTTTTAACACATTTTATTATGTTACAGCCTTATTCCAAAACGGAGTAAAAATTTTTTTTTTTTTCCCCTCAAAATTCTACTCATTGCACTCCTTAATTGTTGTGTGTTGGGGGGTTTGGCTGGATGTTTTTGTGTTGTTTTCTTTTCTTTGCTCTGCAGGTGGCATGCAAACTAGTTTTTGTCTGTGGAGAAGATGCTGGCAGAAGAGTCCTTCACCCTCATCAGCATTATTAGCTGCACCTGTGGAGGATGTTCACGTGCAGGCCTACTGACTCGCAGCACCTGTGGATGATGCTCATGTGTAAACTTAAAGACTTTCAGCTGAAGCAGATAATGAGATAGCGTTCTGCATTTAAGCCATGAGTGGTTCAAGCAGACTTGCCGGGAACTTGACCTTGTGACGTTCGTTTGTGAGACGCTGAAGACCGCGCCAGGGTTTGACACATCGTGCCTGTGAAGGAGGACGGGTGAGGGACACATGCTGTCAGCACACATCAGAGGTGATTATTGTCTGAATGATCGTTAATAGTAATTTGGCATTTTGTTACGCAGTATATTTGAACATTGATGAGAATTGTGCAGTTTGCTTCTCACTGCCGTGGCATACGGACTGATGATCCTCCACCTGTTGTGAGAAGCTGCTCATTTATATAATGCTTAAATTCAGACCTGAATGTGTTGCTGATAGTGTGTGCCTCTGAAAGATATTTGCTGTAGCTCTGTTGACTTACCTCACCTTTTCCATCCTTCACAGAGTCAGTTTGTCGTGTCCACCTGGGGGGTGTTTGGCAGTGAATCTGAGTCCAGAAGCACCGAGGCTTTGATCCTTTTGGGCGCTGGAGAGCGCGCCGTCCTTCACTCCGCCAGACAAACCAAATATTTATGTTGTACAATAATTATTGCACTGGAGGGGAAATAAAATCGTTTTGTTTGTGGAACCGCTTTCTGGTTATTTAGCGCTGGGTTCGGTCAGATGTTGGTCCGCTCCTCAACCTGCGTCTGCACATAACATTAATGACAACATGAAAAAGTTTTTTTTTTTTAATATTTGCAAATTTATTAAAAGTAAAAAACTAAGAAATCACATGTACATAAGAATTCACAGCCTTTGCTCGGTACTTTGTTGATGTTCCTTTGGCAGCCTCAAGTCGTCTTGAATATGATGCCACAAGCTTGCTGCACCAATCTATGGGCAGTTTTGCCCATTCCTCTTTGCAGCACCTCTCAAGCTCCATCAGGATGGATGGGGAGCGTCAGTGTACAACCATTTTCAGATCTCTCCAGAGATGTTCAATCGGATTCAGGTCTGGGCTCTGGCTGGGCCACTCAGGGAAATTCACAGAGTTGTCCTGAAGCCACTCCTTTGATATCTTGCCTGTGTGCTTAGGGTCATTGTCCTGCTGGAAGATGAACTGTCACCCCAGTCTGAGGTCAAGAGCACTCTGGAGCAGGTTTTCATCCAGGATGTCTCTGTACATTGCTGCATTCATCTGTCCCTCAGTCCTGACTAGTCTCTCAGTTCCTGCTGCTGAAAAACATCCCCACAGCATGATGCTGCCACCACCATGCTTCACTGTAGGGATGGTGCATGGTTTCCTTCAAACATGACGCCTAGCATTCACGCCAAAGAGTTCAATCTTTGTCTCATCAGACCAGAGAATTTTGTTTCTCATGGTCTGAGAGTCCTTCAGGTGCCTTTTGGCAAATTCCAGGTGGGCTGCCATGTGCCTTTTACTGTAGAGTGGATGCTGGAGGCCACTGTGCTCATTGAAACCTTCAACGCAGCAGAAATGTTTCTATACTGTTCCACAGATTTGTGCCTCGAGACAATCCTGTCTCAGAGGTCTACAGACAATTCCTTTGACGTCATGCTTGGTTTGTGCTCTGACATGCACTGTCAACTGTGGGACCTTATGTGTAGACAGGGGTGTGCCTTTCCAAATCATGTCCAATTAACTGAATCTACTTCACATGGAATCTAATTAAAATGTAGAAACATCTCAAGGATGATCACTGCAAACAGGATGCACCTGAGCTTTAATACTGAGCGTCATGGCAAAAGCTGTGAATATGTGATTTATTTATTAATTTTTTAAATAAATTTGCAATTTTTCAAAACTTTTTTCAAATTGTCATTATGGGGTATTCTGTGTAGAATTTTGAGGAAAAAATTAATTTCACCCATTTTGGAATAAGGCTGTTGTGAAAGTGTAGGTACACGGACCCACAACAGGGGCGCAAATGAACGGACAATGAAGGAAGTCAAATAACAACACTTTACTGTTGTGAAAAAGCACAACCAACACGGCGAATGTGAAATTTAACAGTCAGTCAATTACAAGGGTGACGTGTGGGCAGGCTCGAAGATAAGAGACGTCCGTCCAAAGCAGAACCGGAACCACACGATTTCCTCCGCCACCGAACCCCGGGAATACTGGAGCCGCCAAGTCCCGAACACCCAGGTGGCCACTGCCTCCGCTTGTCGGATCTGGTACTGCTGGCGAGGAACAAAAACAGTTAGATGTGGGTGCGTGTGCACCCAGCAACACGTATGGTGGGAATGCCACCTCCACCTCTCGTCGAAAAAAGAAACAGAATATCTGCTGTCCAACACACACAAGCAATAGATATTCCTGTCAGAGAATCAACACAGTCAGCTGAGATCGTTACCTCCTTGGTAGAGCGATATCTCGGCAGAGAAGTGGAGATGACATCTTGCAGATATACCGCTGCGGATCAGATGATTGGTAACAGCTGTCGTAGGTGACAGCTGTCACCCCGGCTGCTCCTGTGAGATGGCAGCGCCCTCTGGTGCCTGGAGCCCGCACTCCAGGCAGGGTGCCCTCTGGTGGTGGTGGGCCAGCAGTACCTCCTCTTCAGCGGTCCACACAACAGGACCCCCCCCTCAACGGGCGCCTCTTGGCGCCCGACCAGGCTTGTCCGGGTGGCGGCGGTAGAAATCGGCCAGGAGGGCCGGGTCCAGGATGAAGCTCCTCTTCACCCAGAAGTGTTCTTCGGGGCCGTACCCCTCCCAGTCCACCAAATACTGGAAGCCCCGGCCCATCCTTCGGACATCCAAAAGCCGGCGCACAGTCCAAGCCGGCTCGCCATCGATGATCCGGGCAGGAGGTGGTGCCGGACCCGGAGTACAGAGGGGTGAAGTGTGATGTGGCTTAAGTCGGGACACATGGAAAACGGGATGGATCCGCAGTGAGGCCGGAAGCTGAAGCCTCACTGCGGCTGGACTGATGACCTTGCGGATCTTAAACGGACCGATATACCGATTCTGCAATTTAGGGGAGACCACTTGGAGGGGAATGTCCTTAGTTGACAACCACACTTCCTGCCCTGGCCGATACGTAGGGGCCGGGGTCCGCCGACGGTCTGCATGGGCCTTCGTCCTCATCCGGGCCCTCAGCAAAGCAGAACGGGCGGCATGCCACACCCGACGGCACTTCCGCAGGTGGGCCTGGACCGAGGGCACACCGACCTCTCCCTCAACCACTGGAAACAAAGGAGGCTGGTACCCCAGACACACCTCGAAAGGGGAGAGGCCGGTGGCTGACGACACCTGGCTGTTATGGGCATACTCGATCCAGGCCAAATGAGTACTCCAGGCCGCCGGGTGCGCGGCCGTCACGCAACGCAGGGCCTGTTCCACCTCCTGATTGGCCCGTTCTGCTTGTCCGTTGGTCTGGGGATGATACCCGGATGAGAGACTCACCGTGGCCCCCAGTTCCCGGCAGAAGCTCCTCCAGACTTGCGAGGAGAACTGGGGACCGCAATCGGAGACAATGTCTGTTGGAATCCCATGCAGCCGGACGACGTGGTGGACCAGGAGGTCCGCTGTCTCCTGGGCCGTCGGGAGCTTCGGGAGGGCCACGAAGTGGGCCGCCTTGGAGAATCGGTCCACTATCGTGAGGATGGTGGTGTTGCCCTGGGACGGCGGGAGGCCCGTGACAAAATCCAGGCCGATGTGGGACCAGGGGCGATGAGGCATGGGCAGCGGCTGGAGCAGTCCCGAAGCCCTGCGATGATCAGCCTTGCCCCTGGCGCAGGTGGTGCAGGCCTGGATATAATCCCGGACGTCGGCCTCTAGGGACGCCCACCAGAAGCGCTGCCGGACAACTGCCACGGTTCTTCACACCCCTGGATGACAGGAGAGCTTGGAGCCGTGACAGAAGTCCAGGACTGCAGCCCTAGCCTCTGGTGGGACGTAGAGCCTGTTCTTCGGCCCAGTTCCGGGGTCCGGGCTTCGTGCCAGGGCCTCCCGGACGGTTCTCTCTACGTCCCAGGTGAGGGTGGCCACGATAGTGGACTCCGGGATGATGGGTTCCGGTGGATCCGACAACTCCGCTTTGACTTCATCTTCATGTACCCGGACAAGGCATCCGATCTCTGGTTTTTGGTCCCGGGACGGTAGGTGATCCGGAAGTCAAAACGGCCGAAGAACAGTGACCAGCGGGCTTGCCTGGGGTTCAGCCGCTTGGCGGTCCTGATATACTCCAGGTTCCGGTGGTCAGTGAAAACCGTGAATGGCACGGACGTTCCCTCCAACAGATGTCTCCACTCTTCAAGAGCCTCTTTCACCGCAAGGAGTTCTCGATTGCCGACGTCATAGTTCCGTTCGGCCGGGGTCAACCTGCGGGAAAAATAGGCACACGGGTGAAGGACCTTATCGGTCTTCCCGCTCTGGGAAAGCACAGCTCCTATCCCTGAGTCCGAGGCGTCCACTTCAACCACTAACTGGCGACTAGGATCGGGCTGCACCAGAACGGGTGCAGACGAGAAGCGCCGTTTCAACTCCTTGAACGCGGCATCGCAACGATCCGACCAGGTGAAGGGGACTTTTGGTGAGGTCAGGGCTGTCAGGGGGCTAACTACCTGACTGTAGCCCTTAATGAACCTCCTGTAGAAATTAGCAAAGCCGAGGAACTGTTGCAGCTTCCTACGGCTGGTGGGTTGGGGCCAGTCTCTCACCGCCGCGACCTTGGCCAGATCAGGAGCGACGGAGTTAGGGGAGATGATAAACCCCAGGAAGGACAAAGAAGTGCGGTGGAACTCGCACTTCTCGCCCTTCACAAACAGCCGGTTCTCCAAAAACCGCTGCAGGACCTGACGTACATGCCGGACATGAGTCTCAGGATCCGGAGAAAAGATGAGTATATCGTCCAGATATACGAAGACGAATCGGTGCAGGAAATCCCGCAAGACATCATTAACCAATGCTTGGAACATCGCGGGGGCGTTTGTTAGACCGAACGGCATGACCAGGTACTCAAAATGACCTAAGGGGGTGTTAAATGCCGTCTTCCACTCGTCTCCCTTCCGGATCCGAACCAGGTGATACGCATTTCTAAGATCTAGCTTAGTGAACATTTGGGCTCCATGCAGGGGCGTGAATACTGAATCCAACAAGGGCAATGGGTATCGGTTACGAACCGTGATTTCGTTCAGCCCCCTGTAATCAATGCATGGACGTAGTCCGCCATCCTTTTTTCCCACAAAAAAGAAACCTGCACCCATCGGGGAGGTGGAATTCCGGATCAACCCGGCAGCTAGAGAGTCCCGGATGTAGGTCTCCATTGATTCGCGCTCAGGTCGTGAGAGGTTGTACAGCCTGCTGGACGGGAACTCAACGCCTGGAACCAAATCAATGGCACAATCGTACGGGCGGTGCGGGGGAAGGGTGAGCGCCAGATCCTTGCTGAACACGTCTACAAGGTCATGGTACTCCACCGGCACTGTCCCGAGATTGGGCGGGACTCTGACCTCCTCCTTAGCCTGGGAACCGGGAGGAACCGAGGAACCTAAACATACCCGATGGCAGGTCTCGCTCCACTGAACCACTACCCCGGATGGCCAATCGATCCGGGGATTGTGTTTTAACATCCAGGGGAACCCTAGAATCACGCGGGAGGTGGCAGGAGTCACAAAAAACTCGATCTCCTCCCGGTGGTTCCCTGACACCACCAGAGTTACTGGAGGTGTCTTATGTGTGATTAAAGGGAGTAGGGAGCCATCTAGCGCCCGTACTTGCACAGGTGAAGTAAGTGCCACCAGAGGGAGCCCTGCCTCCCTGGCCCATTTGCTGTCTAGCAAATTCCCTTCTGAGCCCGTGTCCACCAGTGCTGGGGCCTGAAGGGTTAAATCCTCATAAAGGATTGTAACCGGGAGTCGTGTGGCAATATGGGTGTGTCCCACGTGAATGTCTTGGCCCACCCCTAGCCCAGTTTCTAGGGGCGGGCGTTGGTTGTTTAACCGCTCGGGGCAGTCCCTCACTTGATGCTCTATCGAGCCACAAACAAAGCACGCTCCGCGGACCAGCCTCCTCTGTCTATCCGGTGGTTTAAATGTGGCCCTGCTCGTTTCCATAGCTTCATCAGCAGGGGGAGCTGTAACCACACGGAGCGTAGAGGCCGTGGAGCGTGGGGAGGACGGAGCTCGGTTGGAACCGGAAGGGAGAGGGACGGCGCGTGCCCGGCCACGCCCTTTGTCTCATTCCCGACGGCGTTCTTCTAACCGATTGTCTAATCGTATAACCAGATCAATAAGCCCGTCTAAATCCCGCGGTTCGTCCTTAGCCACCAGGAGCTCCTTCACGACCAACGACAGTCCGTTTACGAAGGCGGCACGGAGGGCAGTGCTATTCCAGCCGGACCTCGCCGCCGATGCGGAAGTCGACTGCATATGCAGCTGCGCTCCGGCGCCCCTGTCTCATTGACAGCAGCACGGCTGAAGCGGTCTCTCCTCTATTTGGGTGATCGAACACTGTTCTGAACTCCCTCACAAACCCATCATATGTCTGAAGGAGCCGTGAATTTTGCTCCCAGAGCGCTGTAGCCCAAGTGCGTGCCGTACCGCGAAGCAGATTAATCACATAAGCTACCTTACTAGCATCAGTCGCGTACATGACGGGACGTTGTGCGAAGACGAGCGAACACTGCATAAGAAAGTCCGCGCACGTCTCCACACAACCCCCGTACAGCTCTGGAGGGCTTATGTATGCTTCAGGGGAAGGTGGGAGGGGTCGTTGAACGACCTGTGGAATGTCAACGTTGCGCACAGGATCGACAGGAGGGAGAGCCGCAGCAGCGCCCTGAGGGCGCGCTTCCACCTGAGCGGCGAGAGCCTCCACCCTGCGGTTAAGGAGGACGTTCTGCTCAGTCATTAGATCCAACCGAGCCGTAAAGGCGGTGAGGATTCGCTGCAACTCACCGATCATTCCTCCTGCAGACGCCTGTGCGCCCGGTTCTTCCATTGGCCGTTCAACAGCCAGTTGACGCCCCTCGGGGTCCATGACGCTGGCCGAGATATCCTGTTGTGAAAGTGTAGGTACACGGACCCACAACAGGGGCGCAAATGAACGGACAATGAAGGAAGTCAAATAACAACACTTTACTGTTGTGAAAAAGCACAACCAACACGGCGAATGTGAAATTTAACAGTCAGTCAATTACAAGGGTGACGTGTGGGCAGGCTCGAAGATAAGAGACGTCCGTCCAAAGCAGAACCGGAACCACACGATTTCCTCCGCCACCGAACCCCGGGAATACTGGAGCCGCCAAGTCCCGAACACCCAGGTGGCCACTGCCTCCGCTTGTCGGATCTGGTACTGCTGGCGAGGAACAAAAACAGTTAGATGTGGGTGCGCGTGCACCCAGCAACACGTATGGTGGGAATGCCACCTCCACCTCTCGTCGAAAAAAGAAACAGAATATCTGCTGTCCAACACACACAAGCAATAGATATTCCTGTCAGAGAATCAACACAGTCAGCTGAGATCGTTACCTCCTTGGTAGAGCGATATCTCGGCAGAGAAGCGGAGATGACGTCTTGCAGATATACCGCTGCGGATCAGATGATTGGTAACAGCTGTCGTAGGTGACAGCTGTCACCCCGGCTGCTCCTGTGAGATGGCAGCGCCCTCTGGTGCCTGGAGCCCGCACTCCAGGCAGGGTGCCCTCTGGTGGTGGTGGGCCAGCAGTACCTCCTCTTCAGCGGCCCACACAACAAAGGCTGTAACATAAAATGTGGAAAAAGTGAAGCGCTGTGAATACTTTCCGGATGCACTGTTTTTATAAAAGATTTTAAATAATCAGACTGATCAGTCATTGTATGCCAGACTTTTCTGAGATTTTAAAAACTGGCTTTGAGTTGAGAGTTCTTCAACCATTTTGCACAGGAAATAACAGAAAACTGTGGTGTGAGAGTTGAAGTGCTCAAAAAGGGATTGGCAGCAGGCACATGCAGGTTCCATTTACAATAATGCATGCACTACATTTCTGTGTGCATTTATGTTCTTGTGCATTAATAAATTAAATATGCTTCCCAAAGACATGCAGGGGCCAGCATGCTTCACATGCTCTTTTTGCTAAGCTTTGGGCTCAGTCACTCTGCAGTTAGTCTAACCAAGTTCAGAGTTGAGAGTTGTAGAAAGGAGCATGCACATTCCACAGCCATAGGGTGGGGATGCTATTGAACTGGATGCAGGAAAATAAGATCTCCAAAACAATTACAAACCATCTACATGTGGATGTTGCAGACACATGGTTTATAGCAGCAAATTTGGGGAATTTTGGTTGGTCCGAGGATCAACCAGAGAGATTGACCAAGCCAGTCATCATGGGTGGACACAGAGGTTTCATAGTGCATTTTGATTGGATGGAATCACAGGATGTAGTAGGTGGATGGGGGGTAGTGTTAGAAGGGGAAGGGGCGATGTAGATTACAGGAGATCGCCGTTAAGTTTGTGGACGATTTAAAGAAAGCATGTAAAAAGATAAAACAAGAAAGAAATCAATAATCATTACAGAGAGACAAGTTAGCAGAAAAGCAGGTTTTGGTTGCACCAGTTCAAACTGTTCATCCATACAGCAGGGATATAAAAGACTGAGATAGCAAGAAAATGTTGGACAAATGCAAAACAACAAAGTCTGTATACAATACAGCAACCATATACAGTAAACCATGACTACAACTTGGCTGGTTAATCACTTCTGTAGGGTTTGAGTTCTTAGTATACCTTGCTTTTTCAGATAACACCAGTAGGCAAAATGTGAAAACCATAGGGTTTGATCATAGCTCTATAAAAGTGTTGTAAACATATCTTCTTGAAATACTTTTATAAAATGAAACCAAATTTATACTTTTAATGAATGTTTCTTACATATTTCATACCTGTCTAGTTCAGTGTATTAATACTACTATTGGAACCATTAACAAAAATGTTTGAATCAATAATAATGTTGGTGTAGCTTAATATATTGAGCAAACTTTCAATGCAACCCTTTAATGTGAATCATTACTGATGTTTAGTCATTTTTACATATTGACAAACTTAAAGTGTCCATTTGGATTGGCAATCACAGTAGACAAAAACAATATCGTTGGTACTCGAAGTGGATATGGTGGTGTTGTTAAGGTATAGTAAAGCATGGTTTACACATAGACGGTTTTGTCGGCGGGTAGTACGTAGACCGAAGTTCGCCGTAGTTCCGGCTGTTTTCACGGTGGAAAGGGGTGGAGCATTTCGCCGGCATTTTGACCGTCGTACCAGCCGCAAATACGCGGATAAAACACCTCTAAATCCGCCGAATAAAGCGGCGTTTTGACGCCGTAGCATCCGGCACACGTCAGGCAACGGGGGTTAAAACCCAGTTCTATCCTTTACAATCGCAGGTTAAGATGCGCGTGAGAATGGCGGTGTTCTGCTGCCACCGATAATGCCCTGTGTACCGCTGGATTTATCCAGGCAAATCCTGCGTTACTCCAGGAACTTTTGCATATAGGCACCGCCCCCAGAGTATAATAGGCTGAAGCAGCAGGAATACATGCCTCTGTAACTGCAGGGGGAGGGAGATCATCCTCAGCCTTTTCTTCTCTTTCCTTTTCCCCTCCTCAACGTGTTGCTCCCTCTCCACCGCAGGGCTACCCTCTGCTTCTGAACCAGACCTCTTGGTAAGTCCTTGCTGCTGTCAATTTTCTTTTAGGAGGCATACTGGAGCTTCTCTGCAAAAATATCTGGAGCTGGCCACGAGTGAGAGGCCTGCATGCAGCACGCTAGCGTTTTTATTGACCGCCGCCTATCGGGCGTTTGGAACGCCGTTAACCGGGAGGTGGCATTTAGAACGGCGTACTGTCCACTAGCGCTGCCGTTTTGTCTGCCTCTGTCGCCGGTTAAAACGCCCTTGAGGATGCCGATGTGGGCTCTATCGCCGTTTTACACACCATTGATTGGGGATACAACACTGGCCGCCAATTACGGCGGTGTAAACTGCGGCACTACAGGAAGGGGCAGGATGAAACAGCGATTAAAAGGTATCAAACGCCGTTGTTCGCATTGTCTCCATTGTCACGCGAATTCTTCGGGAGCGCTCCCAGAATTATTCGACATGTTGAATAATTTTTTCGACGATTCCCGGTAAAGCCGGAACTAAGCCACACCCCCTAGTGCCGGCGTTAACAACGGCGTGTGATCCTTAAGACGCCCAAAAACTCTTCCGGGACGCTTCCGGGAGCTCTTACCGTCTATGTGTAAATGGGGCTTTAAGTTGACTGGGGGCATGTGGTTGGTAATCCTTGCTTTCTCTGTCATTACATATCACATACATGACTTCAAAATAGTGTTCAAGATGACATGGGATGCTCATACAACCTGATGCTACAATGGTCTGCAAACATACAGTACATGATAAGTGACATTTGTTTCATTTGAACTGTACCATTACTAAAATTTGTGTTAAGATGATGCAAACCAGGATTTAATGTCAACCCTCCCAGGATATTCATTTGAAAATTTTGGAAAGAATTGATCAATGAACAATATATACAAACATGAGCAACTGTTAAATAATCCACATTGTCAAACCTGCAGAAAGGAGTATTTTTTAGTCCTAACATAAAGAGTTTTCAATATGAACTGCAGTAATCATTATCCAAAATTAGTATTTCGCACACTTGGCCCAATGCTTTGGCTTACGTATACTATTTTGTTGGAAGTTTTACTCAGTATATTCTTTGATATGAAAAAATTTGGCCTTTTACATATTATAATTTGTATATGACATCAAATTGGAAAAGTTTCTGAAGGTATGAAGCAGTGAGTGAAAAGAACAACTAACAACATCTACTGTATGTGCTTGTTCAGTTTTTGGAGAGTGATGCTGCTCAGTTTCATTGTACGAGGTCTGTCCAAAAAGTATCGTACCTTTTTATTTTTTTAAACTATATGGATTTGATTCATATGTTTTAATGTCAGACAAACTTGAACCCTCGTGCGCATGCGTGAGTTTTTCCACTCCTGTCGGTGACGTCATTCGCCTGTGAGCACGCCTTATGGAAGGAGTGGTCCCGCCCCCTCGTCAGATTTTCATTGTCTGAAAATGGCGGAATGATTTGGGGTTTTTTTCCATCAGAATTTTTTCAGAAGCTGTTAGAGACTGGCACCTGGAAACCATTCGAAAAATTTATCTGGCTTTCGGTCGTGACGCACAAAGCCTCCGCGCGGCTTTCCATGACAAAATCTCTTGTTAAAAGTGAAGTCTGCCGGAAAATGGCTGATGTCCAGCTCTTGTGATAACCAGAGAAAGAGCACACGATGGTCTCGTATCCACAGAGCCATCCGTTTAGAAATGGTGTGGTGGCTTGTGCCTCGTTGTCGCAGCTCGGAGCGTGGCGTGCCGAGCATCCTTAAAGGGGTCCTTAAAGCTGTACTAACAGACCTTATTCTCTGTGAAGCCCGTAAAATTTTCACTGAAAGCCAGATAAATTTTTCGAATGGTTTCCAGGTGCCAGTCTCTAACAGCTTCTGAAAAAATTCTGATGGAAAAAAACCCCAAATCATTCCCCCATTTCCAGACAATGAAAATCCTACGAGGGGGCGGGACCACTCCTTCCACAAGGCGTGCTCACAGGCAAATGACGTCACCGACAGGCTCACGCATGCACATGAGGGTTCAAGCTTGTCTGACGTGAAAACAGATGGATCAAATCCATATAGTTAAAAAAAAAAATAAAAAGGTACGATACTTTATGGACAGACCTCGTATAATTTCAGTAATTTCTGTTCTAATACAATGATTAGTATTTGTACTCCACCTTTGCAGTTGCTCAGTGGTTTCTGGTAAAATATTTTTTAGCCACCTGGGCTTAAACGGAAAACATGTTTGAGTGTTTGTTTACTTAAGATGCCGTGGACCGGTTTATTACAGATCATCAACATCCTTCTTCTCCTGATATCAATGGCTCAATGCCAGTTAACTAGAATCAGGTCTTTCCTCTTCCCACCAACTACAATTTCATGAGATATTAATGCATCACTGAGTACTGCAAGATGCAAGCTCCTTTTCACGCTTCACACACTCTCTGACATAAGAAAGATATGTTTTTCAGACAGACTTGAACTTATCTCACCAAAAATAAAATTCCCATTAGCTTTTTTTTTATGTGATCAGCTGTTGTCAACTAACATCAATGTCTTGGTGCTTATGACTGTAGGAGGTTGCAGGAGAAGTATACAACTATATCTCCATGCACAGATAACAGAATTGCTAACTTACCCCAAGTTCGGTAACCAGGATGTCAGTAATACTGCCAAGAACTGTTACACAGTCAAAGATATTCCAGGCATCCTTGAAATAATTCTGTGTATTGAATAAGAAGAACAAATAAATGGCAGAAAAGAAAAGCATTTATGCCAAAATGTATGTAAATGGTAAGACAGACATAATCAAAGTAACAGAGAATTAAAAAAATAGTACGATTAAACTGAGTGAGACCCAAAGAAAAAGTAGGAGAGTTAGAGCGCAAAAAAAGACACACCATTCTCTCTCAAGCACAGAAAATATATTAAATTAGACAAACTGACAATCAGTGGTGGTGTGTTGGATTAATTCCTGTAGACAGGCTGTGGACAAACTGTACTGTGTTAGAAGACCAGACCAGCCTTCAAGCATCACATATGATATTTCTTGGCAGTTACTCAAAAAAGTAAAGTCATCAATTAACTGAATTTAATCGTAAAATGACCACTGCAGCATAAGGTGTAGGGGGTGCTTCCTGCCCATTTGTGTGCAGAACTCAAATGGTCCTACACGAATGAGCCTACTTAATACTTTTTGTCCTCTATTTTTACAGATACTCTATGTCTAACATTCCAGTATTTGTTACCAAAAATTTAATAATGATGCCATCTTGATATTCCAAATCTGCAGACAATAGCATCTGAAATGTACAGCAGACATCCTTCCACATTGTTGGAAGTTGTTTGATATGAGGCCACCCAAATTACACTCAACAAAAATATAAACGCAACACTTTTGGTTTTGCTCCCATTTTGTATGAGATGAACTCAAAGATCTAAAACTTTTTCCACATACACAATATCACCATTTCCCTCAAATATTGTTCACAAACCAGTCTAAATCTGTGATAGTGAGCACTTCTCCTTTGCTGAGATAATCCATCCCACCTCACAGGTGTGCCATATCAAGATGCTGATTAGACACCATGATTAGTGCACAGGTGTGCCTTAGACTGCCCACAATAAAAGGCCACTCTGAAAGGTGCAGTTTTGTTTTATTGGGGGGGGATACCAGTCAGTATCTGGTGTGACCACCATTTGCCTCATGCAGTGTAACACATCTCCTTCGCATAGAGTTGATCAGGTTGTCAATTGTGCCTGTGGAATGTTGGTCCACTCCTCTTCAATGGCTATGCGAAGTTACTGGATATTGACAGGAACTGGTACACGCTGTCGTATACGCCGGTCCAGAGCATCCCAAACATGCTCAATGGGTGACATGTCCGGTGAGTATGCCGGCCATGCACGAACTGGGACATTTTCAGCTTCCAAGAATTGTGTACAGATCCTTGCAACATGGGGCCGTGCATTATCCTGCTGCAACATGAGGTGATGTTCTTGGATGTATGGCACAACAATGGGCCTCAGGATCTCATCACGGTATCTCTGTGCATTCAAAATGCCATCAATAAAATGCACCTGTGTTCTTCGTCCATAACAGATGCCTGCCCATACCATAACCCCACCGCCACCATGGGCCACTCGATCCACAACACTGACATCAGAAAACTGCTCACCCACACGACGCCACACATGCTGTCTGCCATCTGCCCTGGACAGTGTGAACCAGGATTCATCCGTGAAGAGAACACCTCTCCAACGTGCCAAATGCCAATGAATGTGAGCATTTGCCCACTCAAGTCGGTTACGACGACGAACTGGAGTCAGGTCGAGACCCCGATGAGGACGACGAGCATGCAGATGAGCTTCCCTGAGATGGTTTCTGACAGTTTGTGCAGAAAGTCTTTGGTTATGCAAACCGATTGTTTCAGCAGCTGTCCGAGTGGCTGGTCTCAGACGATCTTGGAGGTGAACATGCTGGATGTGGAGGTCCTGGGCTGGTGTGGTTACATGTGGTCTGCGGTTGTGAGGCTGGTTGGATGTACTGCCAAATTCTCTGAAACGCCTTTGGAGACGGCTTATGGTAGAGAAATGAACATTCAATACACGAGCAACAGCTCTGGTTGACATTCCTGCTGTCAGCATGCCAATTGCACGCTCCCTCAAATCTTGCGACATCTGTGGCATTGTGCTGTGTGATAAAACTGCACTTTTCAGAGTGGCCTTTTATTGTGGACAGTCTAAGGCACACCTGTGCACTAATCATGGTGTCTAATCAGCATCTTGGTATGGCACACCTGTGAGGTGGGATGGATTATCTCAGCAAAGGAGAAGTGCTCACTATCGCAGATTTAGACTGGTTTGTGAACAATATTTGAGGGAAATGGTGATATTGTGTATGTGGAAAACGTTTTTGATCTTTGAATTCATCTCATACAAAATGGGAGCAAAACCAAAAGTGCTGCATTTATATTTTTGTTGAGTGTATTTAAAAAAATGCAGTGTCCCCACTTGCTGCTGGTCACAGTACAGCCATATCAAGTAAAAACCAAACTTATGTAACAAAAGGAACAAACACAGTCATATTATACAATCAACAATTTTCCAAAAATTAAAACAAGCCATTAGATTATCTCTAATTCCTCCCAAACATCCAATCATTTCCTATCCTACTGCATTAAACAGCGGTAGGACATATGTCAATGGCTACATCATTGGGTATCCATTCTTATTACCAGATTATATCCCTGTTTGGCTCCAGAACTGAATTAATTGCCTTAATTCCTTGTGGCACACATTCAGTAAGTTGCTGGACCCATTGCTAAAATATGTAATCTATAATGACATGACAGCATGAAGCAGTTTTAGTTCAATTACACCATGTGCAGCTTGAACGGTACAAGGTGATGGATTCATGCTTTCAGTTCAATTCCATTCATTTGTACAGTAGCAAATTACAACATGTCATTCCAAGGCACTTGACAAGAGTAATGCCTAACCTTACCTACCCCCTGAGCAAGCACATTTGCAAAAGTGGTCAGGAAAAACTCCCTTGGGCATTTTTTGTTTACAGGAGGAAACTTCAAGCAGATAAGACTCAGTGGGGTGACCATTTGCTTTTGGCCATGCAACCAATAATAAAATACCAAATAAACAAAAATAAACAAGGAAATTCCAAACATACAAAGGCAGAAATGCTGCAGTGAAGCAACCAGACAGAGGCTAGGGGTCGCAACAACCCGGTGACTTAAAAAGTAGAAAAACTGCAAAGAACAGAGTCCCAGCAAATAGAATATACATGGCAAGTCAGTGTTTCAGCACATCTTTCAGAAAAGAAACATTCTGAATAGGTTGTACACAAAGTCCTCAACACACTCAGGATTTCCAAAGCATTGCATCCTCAGTAGAAGCAGCCTCTAGCAGTTGTCCTCCAGAGTCTTCATGTTGTTTACACCAAATTCTGAAACTACAATATTCTAATGTTGTAACTGAAATCAAGACTCTATCAAACCAGACAACAGTTTTACAAGCTACCATTTTGTAATACTGGTTAACAATGTAATTGCCAAATAAATCAAATCAAATCACAAGATGCACACCCTTGAAGCACTGCTGGACCTCACCACATCACAAAGAAGAGACTGAAGCCAAGGACAGAGAGAGATCATGAAGCCAAGGACAAAATGATCATATAAGTGGGGCATTATACGTATATCCAGCAGGGATATAAGTCAGTGAGTGCGCTGTATGCACTTTATTTATTTATTTATGTATTATTATTTTAGTATTAATTTTATTTTATTTTGCCATTACTGGGTACAGTGGGTGGAATTTTCACAGTCTATTCACATGGATAATAGCAGGATAATAAGAACTGAACATTTTTTGTGCAACCGTGTCAACATTTCAGCTGCAAGTGGCCACTTCAGTGAGATACCAACTGTGGCATTGTCACTTGTTCGCATGTTTGGTCGCCAATTCGCATCTCCAACTGCTCTCCTAGTGAGATAAGACCTTTACTCCAGTGAAGAGTCGCAGGGAGCTGAAGCCCAGCAGTCATAGGGCATGAGGCAGGGGCCACATATAGACAGAGAAACACACTCACACCTACATGTACACCTTCGGTCAATTTAGATTCAACAAATCACTTAACATACATGTATCTGGAAGTGGGAGGAAGCCTAACTCCACGCAAATATGTGGAGAACATGCAAACTCCATACAGAAAGGCCTCAGGTGGGAAGGGAACTCTCGACCTTCTTGCTGTGAGGCAACAGTGCTAACCACTAAGTCACCGTGCTGCTTGAACAAGTGCACCTGAAGAAATGAGGATGTACATAAAATATTAATCTAAATTCACCAAGACTGTGTAAAAGTGGACAGAATGCATTCTGTTTTTTTTCTTTGCCCGCAGTCAAACTGTGCATTAGAAAAGTGGAAGGACACAAGAAAAAGCAAAGAGGCATTTATTAAGATAAACTACCTAGTCTCTCTCAAAAATGTCTCTGATGCCCTTTTTCCAGTTGTTTGTGCCCAAGTACAAAGTTGAGGAGGTTTTGCCAAATTCAACCCCTGCTCTGACGTACCTGGACTTTCTTACTGTTTACTTGAATACAGTTTTAGTTTTAATCAGTGTAATATCAAAAAGATCACTTAAACAGTACAAAAAAGAATTAAAATACACATTCAAATCCTGTTTTTGGTTTTCTACAGCACTTTCTCATTTACTGTTTAATTTATTTGAATAAAAAATATATAGTTTTTCCCCTTCATTTTTTCCACTTTTATCCACTTTTAGTGTTTTGATGTTTTTTAATAGATAAAACATCTTCAACATTTCTTTCCTGAAGATGTTATATAAATGAAATTATTATTTAAGTCATTTTGTTTGGCTTTTCCCTTTTTGATTAGGGTTGCCACAGTAGATCTGATATGGATAAGCCTGCTCACTTGGTTTTACACAGGATGCCATTCCTGCTGGGACTCCACATGCACTTGGAGAATGGAACACGGCTGGTCTTGAAAATTTAAAATTCATTGTTATTACTATTACTAACACCACCAGTTGTCATAAATTGGTTATTGCAAATGAGAATATTTAAAAAATATATTATTACTATTCTCTTTATTATTATTATTATTATTATTATTATTATTATTATTATTATTATTATTATTATTATTTATCAGCAGTAGTAGTAGTG